>NC_084955.1:17342888-17545388 GCF_949316205.1 Platichthys flesus | reverse complement strand
CTAATGTTAGATATCTCGCCCCCTATCACTCACACGCATACACACAAGCACACACACTAAAACAAACAGATATACAAAGAGTAATTTCTGAAGATAAAGCAGAGGGACTGCTGCCTTCTGCAAACTGTGTCATATTATGTGTAATAAAGTTTTACAGTTATTTGACGTTTTTATGGTAAGATGTGGTTGTGGGATTTCAATATACTTATTTGTAATTTCCCCAAAAGTTGAAATTTCTACTTTAATTCATCATTATGTAAATTTAAAAAGTTAGATAAATGTTATATTTTTTTCTGGGTCAGTGTGCCAACAGCCAACTCTCCCACCTAAATATTGTAAATCAAAAGAGGATTGGGAATTAACCATTTCAAGGATGACCTAGGTCAAATATATATTCCACAGCCTGTGGAGGAATGTGAATGAACAGACAAGAATGAACGGTTTGAAATGAGCGTTAAAAGTTTAATTTGACATTATTTTCACTTTCCGTTTGGTCAGAAACAACATAAAGCTTGTTATTCATTCGTAAAGTAGTCAACGTATATGGCTCCATCACAGTTTGACCTTGACTATATATTTACAACTTTAACAGGGGGTATTGGAAGATCTAAAGATTTTTTCACTTTCTTAAATTATGATAATTAACATCACATTACAATATTGTGCTTTAGTTTCAGGCTGATTATGATAAATATCTTTTAACCTTTGTACATATGAAAACACAAAGAGCAACAAAATGCAGCCACACGCAGGCGCACAGACACTCGTAACCCGCTCTGATCAATGGCTGCCCTCAGGCTGCAGTGGATTTGCTGTGACTGAGGAGGGAGTCGGGTTAACATCCATGGTTCACTACAGTGTGAAGTGAACTCACACACAGTGATTCCCTCCAGCCAGAATATATACGCAGTGCATGGTGGGCTCCTATTGCTACAAGTAGTATCATTTTTTTTTTAATTCCTAAACGAAAATCAGGTCATGGCAAAACTCCAAAAGAATATTTAGTATTCATTATAGTTGAAACATATCATGACAAAAATAAGCAGTGAGGAAACAGACAGGGTGAGATGAATCCATGTTAAAGTTTAATTCATTAGTATCAGAGAAAAATGAGGAAAGTGAGTCAACACCTTCAACAACAAGTGATCTTATTACAACTTCTACTGAGTCATGTCTCCTATAGCCCAGATTTTACAGCATTGAAGCATTGAAAAACATTTTTTTTTTTTCATGTGCAAGAAGACTTGGTCTTTCTGCTGAAACGTGCACGGCTACACCCTTATAGGGGCAGAGTAAGAAGAGGGCTGGGGGCTGAGAGGGAAAAACAAACAGGTAGAAAGATGAGGAAGAAAAAGAGATGCTGCAGTTTAACAGGCACCAAATGATCAGTGAATAGTTCCTAACATTATAAAGGGAAGTAATGTGTGAAAGAGCAAATCGTGAGAACAGTTGCTCAGCTGCCCACAGACACAAAGGTCAGGGGTGTAAAGGTAAGAGAGGTGGACTGATAAGAGGTTGCGATGCCTAATGGCTGGTCAAATCTAGAAAGGGATATAGTTTGATCTTCATCAACGGCTACGGCTGAGATGCCCATGAGCAAGGCACTTTAACCCCCGACTGGAAGAGCAGAAGGCTGCAGCGACACTAGACTTCACCTCAGTATGGATTTGTGCAACCACATGAACAAAAAGCAGGAGGGTGATGGAAAACATTTTCATAATTAACAAAGGTCTGCAAAACAACACAATGATATTTTAACGAGGTCACATCTTCACACACATCATCTGTCAGACATCAGTGTGTCTCCCTCTCTCAAGCATCACAGTGATAATGAAAACCAGCCATCACACCACGACACTGCGGTTTGATTCTCATTACAGAGATTTCTCATGTCTACATATCTCTCTATGTATGATGTGCCTTAAATAAACAAATTAACTAAATGTGAATATTCTAAAGTAAAACATCTTTGTTTCTGACATGCAGGTCCCTCGTTTCTGAGAGGTTTGTGTTTGAGCAGCTTTGTCTGAGCATTACTTCAATTCTCCAGAGGAATATTCCACAGAGCTAAAACAATAACACAGACCTGTTTGGCTGAAAGTCCTTTATAACACGTCATAGGTGGCTCAACATATATTGTAGACCACTGGCCTCTGCAAAGTCCTGTGATATAGGCTGCTACCTAGTGGTGTATGGAGGAAATGCCACCATACAGGATGTCAATCTATGGAAGAACCATTTTATCTTTTCAGAAAAGAGTGATGCATCGTTTTTCCACTACTTTGTGACATTTCAAAAATGATTTCACGCCCCTCCAATTTATAAACAGCATACAAACATTTAATAAATAGTGTCTAACACACTGTACAGTAGTTGTAAGCAGCTATAAATATATTTCAGCCATTTATTTTCAGTGAATTAATGATCAATTAACACATAATATTTGTCAGCAGTTATAGCTCATTCGTGCTATCAAACTGTTTTATTGTACTGTCATTCATTGTCTGTTTGTTCACCAGCCTCCTCTTATATGTGCTGACAGGTAGAGTTACAGATGTTGACAAATATGTGAATATGAACCACTTCTGCCTATGTCTACATAATGGCATGTTATAGATTATTTATTAAATGATAATAACCTGTTATAAATGTTCAATGGAAGAAGCGCTTCCCACAAAATAATAAATTGGCAGTTAAGCTCTTCAAATGCTGTCGTCCTAAACACAAGACGGCTCAGAGAACATTTCCATCAACGGCATTTATTTTTAAACTCTAAGAATATATAGTATGATGCACTCAACCAAATATGTTGGGATACAGCAGTGGCCCTCACTTGTAATGTTAAAGCTGGAGGACCTGCATGTCACAAACAGTGGTATCGTCCTCTGAGCAGCGAGAGCAAATTACATTTTTACTTTCACAAGGTTAGTTTTCCAGATATATTTATATATATATATATATATTTACAAAGCGTTTGAAGTTTAAAAAATACTTTGAACTGCTCTGTAAAACACACATGTCTCTGTCACATGCTCAAAACGTCTCGTTGCCCCATGACATTCGCTGCAACTCCACATCTGGACAAACAGCAGCTCCAGATGTGATCTGGTCCGGGGTCAGTGTCGAGCAGTGACCAGTAGAGGGCATTAGACCCCTGTATCACTGTGGAGTGGTCCCTGCGTGCAACCAGCCTGACGTGTACAGTATCTGATGTCGGCCGGAGTTCGTCTTCGTCCGAAGACGGATGAGTCAGATATCCTCCAGGTGGGACTTCGGTCAAAGCTTTATTTATAATTAACAACATCTGTAGGGGCGTCCTCCTGTGCACTTTAAGGTTCAAGACGTCACAACTTTGTTTCTTCAACAAATATTTAAAAACATAAAATCGATTTGTCCCTCGTGATATTTTTGACCATCAGTGGTTTACAAATATCAACAACATCCACTTACAGTGTTCTCATGTCAGAATAACTCTATATTGTAACTTATATCTCTTGTTTTATAATAATATTATAATACTGCTTTGACATTGTGAGTTATGAAACTGGATTGATGATGTAAGAAATTCATAGAAGACAAGAATATATTTATTCACATTTACCTTTTAGAAAAAAGGTACGCAGTCCGCTTACTTTGATGAATTACGTGTGTATAAAACTATGTGCATCCTCAGTCTCTGTGATCAGTGCTTTACATTGTACATTTCCAAGTGCATACAAATTTCCCGCAGCACTGCAGCATCTTCGTGTTTTACTGCAGCTCCTCGCTCTCTCCCTGCCTCGCTCTGCCTCGCCTGCATCTCCTCTGTCGCTCAACCTCACCTCTACAGTCCTTTGTCTCTTTCTCCTTCCTGTAATTCTGAATTACTCGATTCATTCATCGCCCCTTTTCTGTAAAATCTTCCTTTTCAATCTGTGCAATCTCCTTTGTCTTCACGTTGTTCTAAAGCTACATTTTCTCTCCTGCTCGCCTCACATGATCCAAACTCAGTGTTTAGTCTGTTCCACGTCTAAATGTACAGCATACATGAATATGAGGAGTCTGTGTCTCTCCTTACCTCCACAGTGCGCCCCCCTTCCTAACAGGGGGAGGCGCTCATCTGCATGTGTGCGTGATAGTGAGGAGGAGGCACAGGTGATGGGGGCATCGGAAGGGCCTGACCCTGGGGATGGGAGGAGTGTGACCTGGGCAGTGTGTGTGTGGAGGGGTAACCGGCAGACTGAGGGTAGCTCCCTGCAGAGGAGGAGCCGGAGGGTGGGCTTGCCATGGCGCCTGGTTGAAGCTTGCTCTTGTTCGGAACCGGTGGCGCCTGGTTGAGCTGGATGGAGATGTCACTGGAGGCCTCGGAGGTGCTGCGGCCGCGCTTCGGGGGAGGCCAGGAGGATTCCGGGTGGAGGAACTGGCCACTGTAGTCACTGCTGTCGGACAGGCGGGGATGGTAGAGCGCCGGGTGGGGGCGGTACATCTCCTCCTCGGCGTAACGCTTCATAAACAGGTAGACTGACAGCACCCCGGCCCCCTGATGAATAAATCAGTGAGAGATAAGGGAGGATTTAGTCCCATGAGCCGATCTCATCTGTTTACAAGTGACGGGGATTTAATTAGATGAAAAGTGACATGAAATAAAGAGGAATGAAGAAGGCGTGCACTGTTTCTCTGCAAGGATTCAAGATGGAGTGAGTTGCTTTAAGCTGAAATTCAACTGTGTAAAAAAGAGAAGAGCAAAGGAGGGAAACAAGAGTGTGGAGGAAAGATGGGAGCGGGGCCAGAGGAGGGGAGGATGTTGGTTTGTGTTGAGCCGTCCACTGCATCGCATTAAGAGCAGCACTGCTGATGATGATGGGTAAGAGGCTGATGGAGGAGGAGGGAGGGGAGGTGGGAGGAGGAGCAGAGCTCTCACATGACACTGCATCAAGCAGGGCTGCGCACGTGAGGCTGCACGCAGACACACACACAAACCCTGCAGTTTTGCATCATAACCGCTCACACTTAATATCCCTGCACTCCAGGAAACATCTCCCAGGTAGTGGATATGATTATATGCTCCACGTGTGCAGCATATTCCACACAAGCACACCTCATCCTCCTCCTCCTCCATGTTTGTCTCTCTTACACACACATGCCCGGACTGACCTCTTTGAGCAGGAAGGAGGAGGCAGCGAAGGCGAAGGACCAGCCGTAGTAGTAATTGAAGAACTGCTCGGGCTCTCTGGGCCGGTTCATCACTTCATCGTTAATGCTGGAGATGTAGAGCACCAGGCCCACCACCAGACTCAGGCCTGCACGAAGCACATTAACATTAACATCAGAGAGAGAGAGACAGATGAAAGAGGGAGTGAGAAGGTCATTATATAGTGATCACCAGTGTGGTGAGGGTTTCAGAGAGAGAGAGAGAGAGAGAGAGAGAGTGATGGGATGTGTAGTGGTCCCACCGAGCAATCAGCCTCACAATTGTTAACATTAATAAAGAGATGAGAGGAGGAGCAGAGAGACAGTTTGTGTTTGGGTCTGTACAGTAACGACAAATAGAGAGATAACAATGATCGCTTCCAGAAATGAAAAACTTTTGTTAGAGATTTGCCTCATAATGTTGAAGCAGAACACTGAACGATCATTAATGTAATTACCCCCAGGGTTGAAAGGGATGACATCATGTTAGAGAAGAAGTTTTTATAAACTATAATATCTACAATATTCTGGAGAAGAATAAGTGTAAAGCATGCTTGGATGACCTTATGACATGTTTCTAATGTTGAGCTGCCTCTTGTTCTCTTCTCCTCACAGCCCCCCCCCCCCCCCCCCCCCCCCCAGTCTGATGCAAAATTGTATTCAGACTCGTTTATTTTGTGAAAATACATTTTTAGGGGAACATATTTTCCACCTGGATTATGTTAATTTTGTGTGTACAAAGTGCTACTTACTCAATCATGGGATGGTTAGCATGAGGTTAACTTTAGGTGACAATGTGTAAATGTATAAAAATTGAACATACCAAATCTTTTGTTTCTGCTACTTTTGACTTCTGTAGAATCGATCCTCAAGACCTGATCACAATCTTGTCTTAATGTTAAATGAGGAATAAACATTTCCATAAAAATATAGAAAGACTTCCTTGGATGTTTCTTTGCAGGATATTGAAAGGCAAACAAATTCCATGAGGACATTTTTTCAGTTAATGTAATGCAGTTTCTAAATCAGCATTTACTGTATTTATAAAGATTAGTTTACATACATGTTTCATATCTGTAATATAATGATACATATTATAACGTCTGCAACATTTGAAAACTGACTTTTCGTCAAATCCTCATTGATAATTTTCTGAATATATTGATGACTAAATTAATTGAAGTAGCCTGTTTCCCTTAAAACATATCATAGACATCCTTAGAGTTTTTAATTTAAATATAAATATCCCAATACCCATGTGCATTCAATCTACTTGTCACCTTGTAATGTGATATATGTATAACTTTATAATTTGGTTAATCCTAATAAAACCATATCATAACAAAGATATATAAAAAAGAGACATTAAAGAGGAGTAAAAGGAAGTAAACTGTGAACATGGCTTGACACAGTTTCTAGGACGATTTAGGAAAAACCACCAGTGTTCACTGTAAAATTCCATGTGTTCATGTACTCACCATAGTAATTATATGAAAAACCAGAAAAGGCTTTTCACCCAGAAGCAACACATGCAACATTAAACCCCCTTCCTCTAGAAACCCTCACATGCTCTATAAGCTGCTTCCAAATGTTAAATGCATGAGAAACAACATATGGGCAACATCGAAGAATCAATATTCAAAGAAAGCTTCATGCTGTAAGCAGCAAATAAGAGTATTTTTAGCTTTCACTGGAATATTCAAGTGTACCACACGGCTGTCAACGGTTATGTCCTCTACTTGAAGGGTCGGTTTAAGAGGTTGTGTTGTCGATTTAACATAGAAAAGCACGCGAAATGCAGAAACCATGCTGCTGTCAATCCTGCGGAGGATGTACATCTTCCTCTGAATAATGAAACACAAGAAAACCGAGGGGCAAAGACATGGACGAGACCACTGCGGGCAAATGAGAGAAGAAGAAAAGTGTGGGACAAAAAAGAGGCAGAAGAATGTAAAATAAATGAAGTGTCTGCAGGAGCACGTATGAGAAGATGTGTGTTTGCGGTGTGTTTGGCAGAGGAGCAGAGAAACCAACAGTCGCTCGAACAGCTGCGGATCCATGCTGCGTGTTTTGCGGCCTGTAAAATGAACCAGAACACCGCAAAGCCGAGCTACAGTGTTCACCAGACCTCCGTGGTGCCAACAGAATAAGGTTCATATTGCTCTGGAGACCACAGACACCACCATGGAGCTCCACAGCGAGAATATACTCTGAGTGAAGGGGTGAGCAGGAAATGAGAAGGGAGAGAGACGGGGGGGAGAGAGAGAGAGGGCGGGGGGGGGGGGGGGGGGGGGGAGCATGGGAGGCAGGAGGAAGGAAGTGTTTAGAGAGAGAGGCTTAGTGCGGCAGAATATTCAACCGCTGAAAAGCAATTGGATACGCCTGCCCCTCATTATCACCCTATTATGAAAATACCTCATAAAGTGAAACACTGCGACACTCGCAGCGCGGCCCGTGAACATTGCATAACCCGGGTTACATAACACCTATTATTCCGCTGCACCCTTTATCAGCGAGTGGCTGCTGTGGCGAGTCGGAGCTGTCGTATCGGACTGCGTTTGATGCCCATCGTCGCGCTGCCTCCTTCTCAAACAAGTCGAGGCAGCTTTCCCCCCGAACAGGAGCTCCACTGAGGCAGCTGACACTTCTGCTCTCTGCACACCGGGCACGCGAAGTGGGAGCGTTACAGCCACCTGCTGTCCAACAAGGTTAATTACACTAATCCAGAGAATCCAGCGACACGGAGAAGAAACGCCTCCTGAGTATTTATTTCCACATTTTTCACACGTGTGATTCCAATATTGATTCTTGTGCCATTATTAGCTCCACAAGGGAGGTTATGTTTCCATCTGCTTGCGGGTAAGGTGGTAGAGAGGTTCATCCACTAATCAGAGGGTCAGAAGTTCGATCCCAGACTCCCCCATTCAGTATGTAAATAAAGTGTAATTGGGGAATATATGTATGTAGGAATGAAAGTGTGAATGCACTCTAAAGCATTTAGTTATCAAGACTAGAAACGTGTTGCAGACCATTCACCATGTGCCCCTGTCAAGCCACATTATACAAAAACAACCAGGAGGATTTCCACGAACCCTGGTGGGCGGATGCTGGATGGTTCAGCGAAGGACCATTACAATTGGGTGTGGATGAGAACCCGGGGATTGGATCTCTAATATTACGAGACTTTAACACCTTCAGTGTTTTCCCAGGGAATAATTCATAGGGACCGATATTTATAAGCGTGTGAAATCTGGAGCAGAGACTGTTGGGCCTGGAAGTTTAATGCTCTACTTAGTGCTACTCCAGTTGTTAATGGGAATCTGAGGAAGTCAGTGTCATTTTCAAAGTCGTGCAAAGTCAAGGATCAGAAAATTCTCACCATGCAGGTGTTGTGAAAACTAATCTCCTCATCTCTCCTGATAACAGTGTGCACACCTGCATACGACACAAACAACAGTGCCGTGATGGAGCGTCTGCACGTGTGACACGGGACACACCAGGCCGCGGTAATTGGTGACGGCGGGACATGAGTAATGAGTCCCACCTGAGAGGATGAAGAAGATGCCGGACACAAAGGCCAGGATGGTGCGCTGAGGCCGGATGTGTCCGATGTTGCTGATGACGAAGGCGGTGAAGACGAAGAGCAGCGACACCATCGGAAAGGGCGTGGCCGTACGCACCATCTCTGTAGAGAGACAGAGGTCACAGTGTGAAACAGAGATGACGGGTTGTGTCCTTTTCCTGCTAGAAATGATCATTTTAATAACTATAACATTATATGTAATGTGTTCACAGTGATGTCCATTTAAAAGGAGGTGGGGAAATATTTTTTTCTTTCTGTTAAAGTAAAAAAAAACTTTGTTGGGTGTGCTTCAACAAAGGTTCTTTAAATTTTCCCAGACTCCAATGCAACGTCTTTAAATCTCACATCCAGTTCAGCCAGCAGTCGAAAACCCCAAAACATTTTTATTAAACAGTTTGTATTAATATAAAACAAAGACTAACAGCATCTTTTTCAACTGGAGAAACTGCAACTGCATAATTTAAAAATTATTTATTTCCAAAAACTGACTTGAGACAATTAAGGTTCAAATAAATGTTCTGGTGATCATCAATCAACTTATCGTTGCAGCTCTACTAAAATAAAACTCAAATGATAGTAGCCACAATCAATCAGCAGGGGGACTCTGGGGTTTGTCCCAGTGGATGATGTGTGATGTCACTGCGTTGTTCCCTGTTTTACTCACTGAGGATGTTCGCTGTGTTCTCGGTGGTTATCTCTATATCGGGTTCGGTGAAATACTCTGAAGCTACACATCTCCCATTTTCTGCCCCTGTGAGGAAACACACAGAGAGAAACAAAAAAAGTCAGTCAAAGTCAGTGATGCATGAGGAAACAACACAAAACCAAACCAAAAAAGCTCATAGGTAACAATCATATTTTCTGACAGCTGTGATTCCAGAGGCCAGCAGCTCTCTCTCACACACACACACACACACACACACACACACACACATGGCAGCACTTTGTGATTGTGTGTCAGAAAGAGCAGGGGTCTTTCAATTTTTGAATATTCAAACATGTGTATTCCTACCGGCCACGAAGCAAACCCTCCAGAGGCCTGAGTGCAGCGCCATCTTCACCTCCATGCTCTGGTTCTGCTGCAGGATGATGCCCTCCACCATGATCAGCCAGTAGTCGGTGGACACGGCCACCCCCACCAGCAGCAGCCCGCAGGCGCCGAACACTGTGGACAGGATGGTCAACGCACGGCTGCTGCACGAACTCATCTGGGGGGGGGGGGGGGGGGGGGGGCAGAGCGAGGGAGCGTTAGAGGAAAAGAGGTGAATGCACATGAAACCTGCAGAGATCAGAAAATATGTAGGTAAATCTGAAAGAGGTCATGGGTGTGGGGGTGGAGGGGGTGGAGGGGGTGACGGGGTGCACGGAGAGAGACATGCGATGCATGTGTACGCGTGCAAACTGCTACCGGCTGATTCCCTGTCTTGCCTCGTTATTGCTAAAGATGAGTTAATGACACATCCACCGGCAGCCAATCGTGTTAAAGGTCAGAAAGGAGGCAACGCAACAGATGATGACTTAAACCAGTGGAGTTCTGGGGAAAGACTTGAATAAGTAACACACACACACACACACACACACAGACACGCAGAGTCACATTGACTTAACTTGATTTCCCTAACCTTAACCATAGTTACTCATTGCCTTAACCTAACACCTATCCCAATCTTAACCTAATCTATTACCTTAAAAATACGTCTTCACCTCAAAGTATAACGATCTACATTAGGTGGACTTTTTGTTCTCATAAGAAAGACAAGTCCTCATACATAGCATGTGACAGATTTAGGTCTCAACAACATGAGTAATACCTGGGCCACTCACACACACACACACACACACACACACACACACACACACACACACAAACACACACACACACACACACACACACACAACCACACACAGAGATCACGAGGGGAAGGAGAGGTCCTGAATGACTCACACATGGTCTTTCTGTGACTTAGTTCTGGTTGACAGCGAAAGACCTCACTGCAGAGCTTCTGAGTGTGCTGTCTGTATGAATCTGTGCATTTGTACGCACGTGTTTTTTGTGTTCCTGTGTGTGAGTGTGTTTGTGTGTGTGTGTAATTGCTCGGCCACTAGCCTCTTGCTTCATTTGTTCAGAAGCGTCATCTTGACAAGTCAGGGGGAGTAAATGCACGTGGGAAACTCAGAGCAGGGTTAGTATTTACTTTAACCAGCCTCATTGTGTTGAGTTATGTTGTTCATCCTGTGTTATAATTGGACTATGGGAGGATCATCAGTGTAATTGAACCAACCTCTTATATTCCACTGTGAGAAGTTCACCTTTGTATGCGAGTATAACAGGCTCTCTTCTGTACTTTACCACATATAACCAAGTGTTTTAAACTATGTTTCATATAATAACTTACAAATGTTCCCATATTTATAAACCTGGTGTCATCTTAGTGCACACTACTCATGCCTTTCACAGCTGGAGCTCTGCCCATACTGACTTGATAACATCTGTCACTTGCTGCAGATATTATTTTTGTCTCTACCCGCATGCTGGGACTTTCACACTGTATCTCACAGACATTCAAGTTCATTAAGTCACTTGAAATTGAGTGTGACACAGTAGTAACTGACCGGGGGAAACACAGGTACGGCCGTGAAGAGCGATGATAAAGCGCCTGCTTGCCGACAAAGAGCAGGTATTCAAGACTCATTCACAAATACAACGAGCATCACTCACATTCACTGCTGACTACAGCCTGAGGCATGAACAGTCTGAATCTTACAAAATAACTGTTGCTTCAAGTATTCACCTCTATGTTGTGCATTGACAAACACTGTATTTAATTAAATAAATTCTGACAATTTATCAGTCACCCTTTACAAAAAAGAAGTAATAAAACATAATGAGCACTTTATCCCCTCCACTGTTCCACCTTTGTTTGAAAAGCCATTGAGCCTTTCAGGAGCCGGATTATAATAGAAACGATAATTGTCGAGGGTAATAAACTCTTAAAGATTAAACTTGGCCTAATCTTATCTGAACAAGATGTGACCGTTATAGAAGTAACTTGAGTTTCTGTGCAGCCTCAGGGACGAGTAGAACCATTGCGTTGGTAAAAGGTTTCAGAGAAAAAGCCACTTTGGACATTTTTAAGGCTGAAAGAAACTGACGATGAGCGGCGTGAGTTGCTCATGGGACGCATAGAAGTAAGGAGATAACTATGAGCAACCATAAAAGATTTAAAATCAAATTAAATAAGAAATACAGGAGATTAACATGGCATCAATGAAATCAACTTCTGAGACAAAACAGCAAAAGCGTTTTGGTCAAATTTAACAAACCAACAGACTTATTTAGCATAATTAATAAACTATCAAATCCGTTTAATAGCATTTGTTAAGGTATATTTTATAAAGCTTTTCCTGCCATAATCACATGAATTAAAAAAACATTATTTCTATCTTGTGTAGTAAAGATGTGAATCTATTTCTAAGAAGATAAAGTATGTGAGTATGACATCTGATTTGAAAAGGTGACTATAAATAGACAAGACTTAAATGAGAGCCACTCAGGAGTCAGGCAAAGGTCACAGATGTATGCCATATAAGTTGCTGTACACTTGTTTTATTCTGTGAGTGAATGAGAGGTTCTCTGTTAAAGTGTCTTTTAAACAGTGAAGGGGGGAGACGGAAAGATGACCGAGGACCGGAGAGGGACGTGAGACCCGGGGATGAATGATCACACCTCCCAGCATCTGAGAGAATGTGCCAAAGTGGTCAGGAATGAGTGTGAAATCAATTGGAGCTGCAACACTGCAAGAAAAACGAGTGGACGTGCCTGAGCGGCTCCTTCCGAGTCGTTCAGCACCACGGACAGCTCCCTCATCCCTCCCACAGAAAACCAACACCCTGATGGTTTCTAATGGATGTAGAGATAATATAAAGAAGAGCTGGGACAAGTTCACCTCCTGTCTCCCCATGTTTTGTGCTCAAATCGCTGGAGGAATAGCCATTGTCGACTTGAGATTGAGATTGAGTGAAAAGAAAAATCTGTTTCCCCTGTTAGATTTGTGATAACAATCCTATTCTGGAGCAGCGAGACAGGCCCCTCAGCTCCCTCACCCAGAAAGTAATGAGCCCAATTGAATTGGTTAGATAGGAGCCACAAGGGGGACAAAGGGTTTAATTCTCTGCACAGACTGACATCACCTCCAAGTCTATCAGGGAAGAGAGACACTGAGAAAAAGAGGGAGTGACGGATGAGCTGCTGGAAATATCCAGTCAGGGAAAACAGCAGAAAAGAGGACAGGGTGGAAACTGGCAGGAGGACAGGGAGCAGATTGAGTCAGAGAAAAGACCTTGGCCCAAAAAATGCAAGGAGTACCCAGCAGCGTGGACGAGCATCACGGGGACGCGCCCACACTTGCGCTAAACTAACCAACCTTGACTGTGCAGCGTCTGAAGATGTGAGACCAGAGAGAGAGAGAGAAAGAAGAGAGAGAGAGAGAGAGAGAGAGAGAGAAAGAAGAGAGAGAGAGAGAGAGAGAGAGAGAGAGAGAGAGAGAGAGAGAGAGAGAGAGAGAGTGATGCCATGCAATCACTCATCAGGAAAATATAAATGACTTCATAACGACTAAAAGGAAAATATCGTGACTCAGTGGTTTGCTCTTGGTTCTGTCATTTCAGCTGCGCAGGGACTCTCTCCTGTCAAAAGTCTGCAGCAGATCGGAGCAGGAGCATCCGGTGTTAACTTCATGTATGTGGAGCGGGATCAGTGAATGAAGCAGGGATGTGCGCAGCGGCTTTTTTGGAGGAGCCCCCGCCCCCACACCCGCTGTCACACACACTCACTCACACGCGGAGTTTGGAGATGATAAACAGAGCAGGGAACATGTGAGCGACTCGCATACACACACATTTGGGAGGAAATCAAACACGCACGGAGTGAAAGTGCATGTACGGGAGAGGTGGTTTTTCCTGCGCGCCCTCAGGTGGAGAGGATGAGTGTCCGTCTTTACGCGAGCACGACATGAACGCTGCTCTTTCCACAGCTGTCATCACACACACACACACACACACACACACACGCATGCATTGAAAATGACTAAGTCAGGCAGCAAAGGCGTCGTCATCACAGTTACTGCCAATACAACTCACACGCACGCTCACACGCACACACACGCGAGTGTTATTCAGAAGGAAAGAAATACTCACCCTGCCACGAGAGTCGTGCGCACACGTCAGTAGCCAAGGAACCTCACACCAGGGAGGCTTGGTGGATTTTTGGTCTTTCTCACTATTCCCTGTGTGTTTACCCTCAAACCCCCTTACCCATCCTCCGAATCCCCCTCTCTCTCCTCCACTCAGCAGGTCCCAGGCACTGCGGTGGATCGGTTCAGCAAAAGCTACTTTGGCTACAACAGAGACATACTGTAGCGGCAGCAGTGGGGAGAAGTGTTGGAGAGAGAGGGAGGGAGGGAGAGGCAGAGAGCGAGAGGGAGAGAGAGAGGGAGAGAGCTAGAGAGGGAGGGAGAGGCAGAGAGATAGATGGAGAGAGAAAGCGAGAGAGTGAGGGAGAGGCAGGGAGAGAGCGAGAGAGAGAGACAGAGAGAGAGAGAGAGAGAGAGAGAGAGAGAGAGAGAGTGGTCAAACTATTACATCTCATCCTATCATACCCTCTTCAAATATGCTGTTGTTGTCTTTATCTTTCTTTCATTGAAGTACACTCTGCAATGGTATCATGTTGAACAATGCAGAGTATGTGCACCACTTTTCATCTTTACTGGTTTTATACTTTAACTTATTTTAGACACCATTTGAATTATCCTGTGATTTATTGTTTTGTCAATTCATTCTTTATTTTAGCGAGTTAGCTTTACCCAGATGTAGATATGAGCATCCTGCAGTGATACAAAAAAAGTCTGTTGCTAATTTCAAACCTTTCACATCACTTCTATCTTATGATAATTAAAATATCTAGAGTTACACTACTTGTACAAAAAGTGTTTTATTCTGCTACTTATGTTTCTGATTTTCTAAATTTGCACTTCTTTCAACAAATGGATTTAATGTTATCTTTTAAAAACCGTATAAACTAAACTAAACAACCTGCATTGTGCTGCACTTTACTTCATCGTGATAATGTCCATAGAGTGAAATTCAGTTTGGAAAAGTGAAGAGAGGCAGACAGGTCTGTGAGAGGGGGCACTAGATCAGCTTTAGAGTGTGTGTGTTTGTGTGTGGGGGGGGGGGTGGGGGTGGGGGGGGGGGGACATGCTGCAAACTTCAGGTCAAATTATATTTTATTTACAGTTCTATCAGGTGGAAGTAGAAAACATCATGGATCATCCGTCCTCTTGAAACTGTCGTTCATTCAAGACTAATCAAACATTTTCATATAACCTTCATTTAATACAGGTGAATAGCAGTGAAATCCTGCTACTGATACCCTCTCTCTCCCTCGCTCTTCATCCTGCTCCTCCTCTTCTTCGTGCCCCCTCCTCCCTTGTCTCCTGTGGTCTCTGTCCTTTGCTCTATTTTTAGCCGGCTGGTGGAGGATCCCTATATTTTTAGTAACGATATCAATACTCTGCAGCACACTCTGACCTCAGGGCATGAGCACAGGAGGAGAGG
This sequence comes from Platichthys flesus, assembly GCF_949316205.1. Lineage (NCBI taxonomy): Eukaryota > Metazoa > Chordata > Actinopteri > Pleuronectiformes > Pleuronectidae > Platichthys > Platichthys flesus. The sequence goes on along the minus strand of NC_084955.1, from coordinate 17,530,021 downwards.
GGTGTGTGTGTGACAATGAGAGACGGAAACAGAGGAGGGATGGAGCTGGAGGAAGAAGAGGCAGTGGTGAAGATGAGGGATGATATCATGTCTCTGTGACAGTGAGTGATGGTTTGCACACACACACGCGCACACACACACTCACACACACACACACACACACACACACACACACACACACACACACACACACACACACAGACACACACACACACAGCTCCGATCAGGTGGCATTAGCGGTCCAGGTCGCACAAAGTCATATAATGTCAAGGTTGGAGTAAAGGTTGTTGTGTGGAGTAGGAAATGAGACGTCAAAAGCAGGTTTATATCATATTGAAAAATGCATAAAGAAAAAAACGAATAGGATTCATAGTTTTCAGAAAAAAAATGTTTATAACTGTTTTATTTTATTTGAAGATGAAGAAAGTGAAGTGTAAAATGCATCAGTTTGATATGACTCATGTATTGTGTGTTACACAGATTATTAATATGTCTCATCTGGCCTCATAAAAGATACGTCTCGAAATGTCCTCCTCACAGAAACTCATAAAGACATCTGGACAGGATTGGTATACGCGATCTACACAGAGAACATCTGGATACTCGTCCAGATGTTTGGCAGTAAAAATTCGCTTTTATATAATTTTGTATTTATTCATTAGTTCTTTTTTATAGTTATTGTAGCTTAAATCTTTCAAACTATATCACAGCACAAGCTGAGTTTATCTGTGTTTGTCCTCTGCAGCCCTTTCAGTGTGTCACTGTCTTGTAAACCACGATAGAGAGTATTAAGTGTGTAAAACAGATCATAATGTTGATGAAATACAACAAGACGAGACACTTGTATCAACACACGACAGCGGGGGTATTTCAGAGAGATAACAGCAACCACAATAAATTCTACACTTTAAGTAGGACGAGAGGAAACCACACAGTGAAGCATTTACAGTGCGCCACTGACACAAAAGACAAACAGAGGAGGAAGAGCGAGAGCGAGAGAGACAGAGATGAAGGGCAGATAAAGAGGAGGGGAGGGAGGTGGAGAGGGAGATTGTTAGTTGATGAGATTTTAAAGTGAAGGTCAACTTGTTATAACTCAGATCTCTGTGGGGATATTAGTCCCATCATGATGCTGGCGGGGAGGGAGGGAGGGAGGGAGGAGCAGAAGGGAGGGAGGATGACGGGAAAGTAGGAGGAGGAGGAGACGGGAGGGAGAGTGTGATGCCTGAGAGGTGGTTTTGCTGCTTCGACAACTACAGAAACCCAGTAAATAGAGGGGTCAGCATCTTCTGTGTGTGTGTGTGCTGCGATTGCACTTGTGAGTATGTGTGAAAAGTGAGCGTGACAAAGAGACGTGTGGTGAAGACAAAGCTGATGCATGTTTGTTTCTCAGCGGCTCCACACAAACATCACGGAAGGAAACACCTCACCATCCTCGTTTCATGACTTTCATTTCCCCCGGGTCTTTATTTCAACGTTCTTTTTTCCAGCACGAAAAAACAGAAATGAACTCAACCAACAAATATACATAAATGATCTATTGCTTATCTATCATTGATTGAAATATCTACTGTAGATGTCATGTTGTTACGTCAGTGGGTAAAACACAGCTAGGGCGAAGAGATGGACCGCTCTCACCAGTTACAGGGCGCATTGACATCAGCACTTAAACAAATAAAAAGCAGGATTCTTCTCCTCGGGATGAGAAATTGCTAAATGGATATTTTTACCTTCACAGAAAAAAAAAAGTCATAGAGAAGCAGATTTGTGTTTGAAATGACCGTCTGCTTTGTGAGATAAGAGCTCTGTAATGGGATTATTAAACTGTACGTTTGCTGCCACCTGCCCTGCCCAGATAGGGTTTAATGACACTGCTGCTATTATTTTTCCATGTATTGAACAGTCCCGGCGAGTCTCACTTTTAATTACTCCCTAATCAATGCTGCTGGTGTCATTACACAGCAAAAACCCTCATGGTATACACCACTAAAATACACAAGTCTATGTACCTGTGCAAAATGACAAACCTCCTGCTGTAGCTACAGACAGAGGCATATTTTCCAAATAAGCAGAACATATTTCAGTGCAAATGCATGGTTTCAAAAGGAGGCCATATACTGTAATTTGCAAGGCCTAATTCCATACTTTGCAGAGGAGTAATTGGAAAAAAACACGAGGCAAAACTAATCTGTCAAGAAAAAAATGATGCAGCAATGTGAGGACCGCCTCCTGGCCGCGTGTGACTGGGCTGCAGGGCAGCGCTGTTTCCTACATTAACCGTCACATCGTGCCCGCTGAGCTGTTTCACTGTCTCACTGGGTCACAGGAGGTCGCTGGTGTGACGTTAGCCCAGAGGTCCAGCCGGGCCACAGGAACCTGACTGAGCGCTTCCACAGGAGAGCATTGTTACCCGTGCAGCTCCTATCAGAGATATTGAGATATTGAAGGGGTTTGGATGCCGAGCTACTGTGCCCTGTTAAACTGGAGCAGACCTCTCAGGAAAACGCCTGCTTATGAAATGAAAAATGATTAAAAATGGACACACTTGTTCTGCCCTCTACCTGGAGCTGAACCATGTCTTTGTGTGGCTTCTACAACACAAGATGGCGCTCATCAAAACAGTGGGAAATGTTGAAAATGAATTGGTTGTCTATCTTTCTTGGATAATCTATTCCTAGTAGTTCATTCTACAAACAGTGCATGCATACAGGTGAAGTACAGTATGTGATCATACTACAGTCACACTACAGCCGTCTTATCAAGTTAATGGACGTCTTACAAAAACAGAAACTCTAAAATGGTAATCTATAATAATTGCATATCTTTGCATATTCTGAGACTATCTAGATGAAATACATACATTGAATAGAGTGCATGGATACAAAGGTGTCTTGGCAGTTTTGTGTAAACGTCAGAATCTGAATATGAGAGGAGTTTCAGTTTCTCTGTTATAAAACTACTTTTAATAAGGGGATTACATTTAAAAGGGGCGTGGGAGCTATTTTCAAACAGCGGTGAGAGGCGAGGGGGCAAAGTCTGGGTTGAGGAAGGAGAAGCCTTCGAAGTCATCCTGGTTGATGGCTTCCATTATGTCCGGGTCGGAGGGAGTGAGCACCGACGGAGCTGCAGTGAAGAACTTGTCGAAGTTTTCACCTTTTTTCCCGCCCTGATGAAGAAAAGAGAAAAAAAGAAGGAATGTGCATGAAAGATTAAGAGGATACGAGCAGGATTAAAACTCATCATATCCACATTAAACCTCCTCCTGAAAAAGACACAAAATAAAAATAAATAATGTGAGTTATCCCCCCCCCTTTTCCCCGCGTCTACCTCACGACTGTCGGCAGAAAGCTGCTCACGTCTCTTCTCCTGCTCCTTTACAGAATAAGACAGTGGCTCTGCTGGATGGTATGAATCTCATTTAGCTAATGGGCCTGGCCTCTAACCCCAGAGCACGCTCGGCTCAATCAAGGCACACCTCAGCACTGGCCAGCGGAGGCCAGAGACCGGTGTGTGGCGGGCTAATGATGACACACATTTGCATATGGAAGGAGAAGGAAGGACCTCAAGGTCAGAGGGACCTGTCTGTTGTGACTGGACTGTCTGTGCCCGAGCGCTCAGACTCCGTCTCCAGGTACCGGCGGAGGTGATGAAAGAGAGAAAAGAAAGAGGGAGGGAGAGAGGGTTGTTAGAACAGAGAGGAGAGGAGAGGAGGGGGTGAAATGGCCAGCACAAAGTGGAGGGCTGAGAGAGGAGCTGCGCATGGAGACGGAGACATGGAAGGAGTCAGATGGAAAGAAGTGACAGCTTCAATTCTCTAATTCCCCTTCTCAACACTAAGGAAGTTCAAGGGCCGGGTCGGAGCCAGAGTCTGATCACAGACCAGTTCTTTGTGTTTCGACAGCTAAAGAACTGGCTCTTGGCCAGAAAAACTGGTTCGAGAGGAAATAACTGTGTACATCAGGAGCTGGGGACCGGATTATTTTGACGAAAAAGACCATCCAAAACTTTATCACCACAATGTAGAAAAAAAAAGAGAGCTCACATCATGTGTATTCTGCAAAGAAGAATGAATAATTTAACAATGTGGATGCCAAACGAAGCAGTGGAGCTCCATGGAGAAGTAGATAGATAATGACCGGTGTCTAGACTGTGTAAAGCAAAAGTTTGCAGCTTGAAAGCAACTCAGAACGAGAACCTGTTTCACCTCGACAAGAGGTATAGAAAGAATGAAAGAACGAAAGAATAAAAGGACGAAAGAGAGAGAGGGATTTGTGGAGTCCATCTGTTACACTGACAGTTCTGGGTTTGAAGGGCGGCGGTATCTCCAGTCTCTCCAGACGGTCCCAGTCAATCCAGCGGAAGAACTGATGCTCCCTAATCTCTCTCTCTGCGTCCTCTCCTCCGCCCAGACGCTTCGCAGGGTGCTTCGTCAGGAGCTGGAGGAGGGAGGGAGCGAGGGAGGGGAAAATGAGAGAAGAGAAAAGAACAGCATGACTTTAATCAGGGCCTATACATTTGCTTTGCTTTATTTATTTCTCTGATGTGTGATTTTTCTTCTTATGTCAATGCACATTTATCTTGATTGCGAGTGCACCATGAATGGAGGCAGAGTTCATGTAACAGCTGCTGCAGCTACAGCGTCTCAATCAAGGGAGTGGTAGCAGTCTCCCGTCAAGAGAAGGATCAGTTTAAGTTGTTTTCATATCTTATTTCCTCATTATTCAAGTGAATTCTAAAATGTGTTGTCGGTTCATAAAAAAAGTCTGATTTACACACAGAATGATCTTAACTATCTGTGAGCGAATGGGTGTATGACTCACTCCCTTGCAGATGGCAACAGCTTCACGGGTGAGAGTCTTGGGGTAGGTCACGTTCTGCTCCATGATGGACTGAAACAGCTCCTCCTCATCGATGCCATCAAACGGGGGCTACAAGGAAAAGAGAGAGGGCGAGAGAGAGTGAGGGAGAGAGAGAAGTCGAGAGTATAGACATGAGGATCTGAGCAAATATATTGAAATGTAAGTTCTTTGGAAAGTGATTACAAAGGACCGGGGGCTTAAGCTTAAGCGTGCACATGGGTGTACGATAGGATTAGGCCAACTGTTACCTGTCCTGCCAGCATTTCATACAGCAGCACTCCAAAAGACCACCAGTCCACCGACTTATCATAGGGCTGGTATGCCACGATCTGAAAAAGAATGGAGAGAATAAGTGAGGAAAGGAGATGAAGAAGCAGGACGAGGGCGCAGAGTTGAAGAAGTGAAAGGAAGACGGGGAGAGTTAGAGAAAGCCGAGTTGTAGCAGTCGGCTGCTCAGAGGATAAACAGCCGGTGTGAAAAGCCGAGCGAGAGGAAAAAGAGAAAGTGCGGCATTAGGGAGGGTAAATATATGAATGAGCTCAGGAATAATCAACACATGACTTTGGATTTGTGCGTTTGCCTGCTTGTGTGTGTCTACATGCACATGTGTGCTTGTTTTTGTGTTTGTTTGTTCCCCTGCCGTGTGTGTGTGTGCAATCCCCAGCCCCTGGGGAAATATATTGTATCTCTTCCAAAATGGCAGATGCAGAAGAATCAATGGGTGTTTACATAAGAGAGTCAATACCCAGGGGTTCCATTGCGAGGTTTACAATATCAAAGACGTGCACAACAGCCACGTCCTCTCCTCCGCTATTCACTGGATGTGTCTACTACCAGTCCACAAATCAAACAGGCTGGATAGCTGCCTCACACACTCGCTGCATTAATGTGTGTGTGACGGCTTCACACAGAAACACACACACAGATACTTCACAGGATTTGTAACGTAAACATCCAGCATGCAGATATTTAACATATCAAAAGCGTGTCAAGCGAAATCACCTCCACTGTTTATTGCATTTCAGAGGAGACGCTATTTGCTATTGACATTTATTAAATCAGGTTGAGAGAGTTCACTGGCTCTGAACTCCGTGAGCGAGTGTATGAATTCAAAGGATGGATTGAAAACAAGAGATGGGTTCACATATGGTAAATGGATTGTATTTGTTTAGCACTCAAAGCAGAATACAGTACAAGTCACATTCACCCATACAGCGTGACTATATGCTGCACTTCCCCCCCATCACACATTCACACACTGCAGTCACAGCCAACAGGGGCAAATTGGGGTTCAGGACAATGGGCGGAGGGGGGAAGTGAGGATCGAACCGCCGACCTTTGGTCAATGGACAACCAGCTCTGACTCTTGAACACTGAAACAAGATAGTTTCTGATGTTTGGGACCCAGTGTCCACAACTTCGGCCAAGCCAATAGGAGGCCTCAGGGGTCTGAGTTACAGGAGTTAACGTCTTGTTAATTAAAAATTCCCTTTTCCTCCCTCTCCCTCCGCCGCTCAGACACAGCCGGGGGAAACACAAAGAGGGATGTTTGAAATCTTGCACCACGATGATTCCTTTAATGATAAATCCATTTCAGTCTTCTGAGACCTCATATAAGCTTCAAATAAACTCTAGACATTGTTTGGAACAAGCCCTCTTCCTCTCCACACATTGGAAGTATGATCTTTTGTAGACGTGTGTGAACCGGAGGAATGTTTACAGCAAACAAAACCTGTCTCAGTAAACGTTACCGCACCTGTATTTTGTTTTAAGACAGATTTATAAAGGAAAAGGGATAACGTGGTAATACGGTGTTTCCAAGGACAGTTATGATTTATGTAAGGTCTACGAGCACACACACACACACACAGACACACACACAGACACACACACACCACTACTAACTGAATTATGGCGAGTAAATTATTCAAAAATGCTGACAAGGTCAGGCAGGACGGAGCAGACGAGAGGAGCTGCAGCAGCGCCGCGACACATAGTCTCGGTTCGCTGCAAACACAGGTCAGGCAAACAACGAGGGGTGAGACACGGGGAGATGGGATGGCGACGGCGGCCTGTGGACAGAGGGCGGGTGTCAGTGTACCTCGGGGGCGATGTAATCAGGGGTGCCGCAGAAGGTGCGAGTGGTGTCGCCCTCGAACATGCCCTCCCTGCACATCCCGAAGTCGGCTATCTTTATGTGGCCCTCGCTGTCCAGCAGCACATTATCCAGCTTCAGATCCCTGGGAGAGAGAAGCAAGATTGATCGCACCGGTGTGAATCATTTTTTGATAGATAACACCTTTACAACCGTCATTAGCCGGAGAAGACATGATACATCTGTGAGAGGGCGGCGACGGCAGCATGGCTCTCTACCTGTAGATGATGCCTTTGCTGTGGAGGTAGAAGAGGCCCACCGCTATCTCTGCTGCATAGAACCTGCAGGGAGAGGAGACAGGAGAGAGGAGAGAGGGGAGATGAGGGTGGAGGGTTGGTTGGGGGGTGGGGGGGGGGGGCGGGGGTGACGCTCACTACTGGTTGCTTTATGTTTTCAGTTAATTCAAAAGAGGATGATGACAAGAGGAGAGGAGAGGAGAGAGGGAGTGGAGCTGCGGAAGGGTGATGAAAGGGACAGTAACCAAAGAGATGAAAGATTGGGGGGGAAAAGATGAAGAAAGGGAGCTGGAAATATGCATCAGAGAAAAAATTAGTTTTAGATGATTGATCAAAGATTATTGATTAGATGAACAGCCGGGGGGGGGGGGGAGAGAATGTAGATGAAGAGATGAGATTGGGGGGGGGGGAGAAAGTCGGGGGGGAAAGAGATGAGGGCCGGTACTTGAGTTGATGGCTTTTTATGAATCGAGGAGAATAATGAACAATGCCGAGGGACGAGTGTGTGCGCAGAGGATCAGAGAGTTTTATGACAAAGGCAGGAAATGAGACGCTGTAGATGAGGACTGTGATTAAAGGTACAAGAGAAAAGAGCTTTTTAAACTACATACGCTGCGTGAGGCTCTTTGAACTTGCCAACTATCTGAATGTGGAACATCAGGTCTCCTCCGTTGACATATTCCATCACGTAATACAGGCGCTCCTGCAGAAATGACACACACACACACATTCACACACACTCCATACATAATGACCTCTTGTCCAAATTAAAAAGCAATCTGTTAAAAGCCCTCCGCCAGGACCGAGGACCTTGTTGGAGAAAGCAAGCTAATTATTTCATTTATTAATCGAAATTCTCAGCCCACCTGGACTGAAACAACTCCTGGGAGAACGACGCAGATCAAATGTCAAACAGGTTTATGGACAATTTAATGAAAGTTATGTGGTGCATTTGAGACCGACCCTTTACACCTTCTACACACACACACACACACACACACACACACACACCTCACTCTGGAAGGCGCAGTAGAGCGACGTGAGGAAGTGAGGGCGAGAGGAGAGCGCCAGGACCCTCCGCTCCACCAGGGCGCTCTCCGTGTCCTCGTCCTGGAAGAGAACGTCCTTCTTCAACACTTTGACCGCGAACAGGCGCTCGCTGCCTCTCTCCTCCGCCAGCAGCACCTGAGCAGAAAAACAGACAACAAGAGGATAAGTTACTGTAACAACAAAGCATCATGCCGGTTTTAAGAGGGGACACTGTAGAGTCTTTCAACAGCTGAGATCCATAAATAAACAAAAAGTGTATTTATAGACACTGCACAAGCTGAGAAGAAGATGACAAGTGCAGAGGCTGAAAAGCATCAACAGAGTTTTTTCAATGCTTTGACATAGACGGCGACATGGTGGAGCAGCGAGAAGGTTTCTGGTTTGAGTCCCTGCCTTCCTGTTTCTATGTTCTGGGTCCCCTTCCAGCTTCCTCCCACAGTCCAAAGACATGCAGACGGAGACTCTCCCGTGACTGAAGCTGTGAATGTGAGAGTGAACGGCAGCCTGTCTCTGGATGTCGGCCCTGCGATAAACCAGCGACCAGCAGCATATGGATGGATGCAGTGCTCAATATTCATAACAGTGTTCAATGTGGATGCATCCCTCAGTAAAGCTTCATTTCTCCCACTAGATTGAGTGTTATAATGAAAACTATTAGTACTGTTGTAATAAAGTGATTTTGTGCTTTTTGATGCACACACGCAATATTTTTGCATTAGATTAAATGACATGCTAAACAATTGCCCACTGTTGATTAATGTTTGCGTGTGAAAATTATTCATTTATGTCATTTGACGTAATTGTTTGAGGGTATAAGTGTAATTCAAATCCTGTTGGTTGATTGATATTCTGTCCCTGGTATTTGTTATCATCAAACAACTGAATGTAATGTTGCGCTAAGATTTAAAGACTGGTTAATATAATAAATTAACAAGTGAGGGAGCTCTCTTGTTGTTTGTCAGACTTTAAATCTATATATTTAGTGTCTGTTTTCCCCTGTGAAACTGGCTGCCAGTGTGGTGCTCCCAGAGCCGATGACGCTCTCATTTTCCACACTGTGAACCACATGGCCTCAGGTTTAGTGGGTCAGATATAGTCAGGAGCACTGGAAAGTGCTGATACAGTACAGTGTGGAATGGGCTGGTTGATTGTGTGCCGTGATGGCCGCTGGCTGCTGGAGATAAAGGATCTCATCGTTCCTTCAAACTGTGGCGAACAGGACCGAAAATTACACAGCTTCATTGGTCAGAAATCAATATGGCTGCACGAAGGTGAGGGAGGTTGCGTGTGTGTCCTCTGTGTGAGCGGGTGTGAATGTGTGAGGGAGAGAGAGTGTGAATGTACATGTGTGTGTGTGTGTGTGCTGGGATATTGATGAACTGTCCCGGAGAGGAATCCCGCCACCCTCTGTCTGCTCTGCCCTTCTCTGTGGTCTCTAAAGTAAGTCACACAATAGCAGGACTCTTTATATGTGTCCATCCATTCATCTGTCCATCCATCCGTTCATCTGTCCATCCATCCGTGATCCGTCCGTCCATCCTTTCATCGATCCCTGGAGTACACTCTGGACAGCTCTTCACACAAACAGCCATTCACACTCATATTCACACCTACGGTCGATTTAGAACCTCACATCAATCTACATGTGTTTGGAGGAAGCCAGGGAAAACCACTGAAGACACTAGGAGAACACACTACATCAGAGAGGCCGCAGGGCAGACCAGGATTGGAACCAAGAACCTTCATGTTCGGAAGCAACAGTGATAATCACAGTAAAAACAAATAAATCATAGTTTTACTAGACATTTATGGATATTCTCTGGACGTGAAGTTTGTGAATTTCAGTTAAAAACTGAAAACCTGAGTTGTTTGAAAACTTTGCAGCAGTGTGGTCCTTTAGTCTCGTTCCTCCTCTTGATCTCTAGTTTCCTCTCTGTAATTCTGTCCCTGTTTGTGGCACAGTGATGCCTCCCTCCATCTCTCCTTCTCTTTCTCACTTTCCCTCACTCAGCAGCCCCGGGGTCTGTCTCTCCTTTCTCGGGTCGTCGATGCTTCTTTTTTTTTCTCACACATCTTACGTAAGTCGAGTCTATTTCTCCTGTCCTCTGTAGACTCTCCTCTGACAGTTATGAAACAGCAGAGCGGGATTTCAGAGGAGGAAGAAGGACTCGGAACTCCACTCTCTCCCTCATTATGGCTCATCTACTGGGGAATTAAAGAGAAAATGGAGAGCAGAGGCTCCCTTGAAATGAAACACCTCCAGGAGTAGGGAAGGCGGCCAGCCCGAGCTCACGACTGCTGACAGCTCAGAAGAAGCGAGGGGTTAAATGAATAATATGGCAGTGGAAGGAGACAATGAGCAAGTCAGTGAGAGAGGAGACTTTCTCTGCTGAATGAAATGCAAACGGAAGGTCGGGAGAAGAAGTAATTTAAAGCCAAGAATAATTGTTGTCTTTGTCTGCATGGATGAATGACCTGTGATATCACTTACTGCTGTTGGATCAGAGCTGCTAATTGAGTGTGTGTGTGTGTGTGTGTGTGTTTACCTTGCCAAAGCTGCCTTTGCCCAGCACCATGAGGAAGTTAAAGTCGTTGATGCCCACTTTGACTATGCTGGGGAGGGGGCTGTGGACGGGTGGACAGGGCAAGACAGGCGTCGGGGACAGGGCCGTAGGGAAGGGTTCACACAGCAGGGCAGGTACTGCTTGAGGCACAGAGGGCGTTGAGGCATCCAGCTGAGGCTCCTACAGAGAATGGTCCATAAAGGTTGAGAAGTGAATGACTGGATCCCGTCCGGCACAGAACACTACAGCACAGCATTAACACACGTGACCACCAGACAAAGTGAACCCCTTCCTACCCCTGGATTTAGATTAAAGTCAGTCAGGACAATCCTGCACCCTGGTGGAGACACCGCGTAACGGAGGAGGGAGGGGACTCTATATAATTTATTATCGAATTACTTATCTACAACGCCAGGCATAAATCTTCCATGTTTTCTTTCTCGGATAGAATTGTAAGTAGGGAGAAAGTTCAACATCCTGACCCAGTGTGAGCAGTGGCATCTGTTTATTAGATGTAGGTAATTACAAGCTGATAGGATGAATGCTCATTTACATGACACTAAATAAAGGGCCGCTCCACAGTTTACACGTTGTTAAATTGTGTTCACCTTGAGGATGATGCAGTGGTTTTTACTGATGAGAAGCACAGTGGGTCCATACCTGCAGGTCTGGGTCTGGCACGGGGATGTTGTAGTACTCTCCCTCATCCTGGGCCAGCAGTTTGAACCAGCCGCTGATGGGACGCCTGAAGATCTCACTCACCCCGAACGACAGCGCCCCCATGAAATCGTTCCTGGACGTGCGGTCCCAGTCCCAGACCTCCACAGACAGTCGCCTGTCCCACTGGTGACCACGCACTGAGCTACACACACAAACAAACTTTCTTAGAAGCAACACAATGAGGCACAAAGACACAGTAGGATTTAAATGTAGTGCTGGGATCTGACAAAGTCAATTTACATTTTCCATGTATCTGTACTTTACTTTAGTAGATTTATTAACTCAAGAAGAAAAGTTATGATTTACTTTTACTTGAGTATATTTTTCTATTAATTTGTACTTCCTCCACCAATGCTGTTATGTTCATCAGTATGACAATTTCAAGCTTTCTAATGAAATAAAGAAAAAATACATTCAGTCGACTGAATCAAAACATATAGAAAACTGTGGATACAAGATACCATGGATGAATTCAGCGATCATAATCTGTCCTTTATATTCTGAGTAATCTGCTTGTATATTCCATCCCCTTTCTTTATCTTTCAGGGTCATTTTGGACCCTGTAATCTCCGTTTCTGGAACATTTTATTTTAAAGTCCTAAATCCTTGTTACTTTTCACCTTGGATCAAAGTTAACACTGACTCACAAAGTGAAACTCTCATTCCAGACGGGATTGAGTGTGGAGCGAATGGTCTTGGTCTTTTGTTTGCTGTGGCTCCTCGGGTCCGGAATCAATTTCAGTTTAACATAGGGGTCCGACAGGCCATTAGGATCCATGGGCATCAGGTTACGAGCCTCCAGGACTGGAGAGAGAGCAGAGTGATGGGAAGTATAGACAGAGAAACCCTTCATTACACCTGTAATCTGTCTTTTTGTGTTGAAAACTTTAAAAAGGTTCTCTCACCTGTGACATAGACGTCCTCCTTCTCTCCTCTGACTGTCAGGTGGATTCGTCCTCTCTTCTCTGTGTGGTCCTGGCCGCACAGGCTGGGAACACTCGTCTCACACCGCCGATGGACGTTCATGTCACAACCTCAGTATATGAAGACACACAAAACACAAGTATAATATAACACACTCGTATATATTACGCCCAAAGCAGAGATCAGAGGGTCAGCGTACGGACTGCGGGAGCCAGGGATGGAACAAAGGACCTTCTGGTTCAGAGGACAACCTACTGCCACAACACATATCTCATTCTTGTCATATCTCAAGGATAGTGGTGTCCACTAATCAGAAGGTTGATCCCAAGCTCCCCTAGTCTGCTTTCAAAGAAGTGCCTTTGGGCAAGATACAAGTGTATCTTAGAAATAGTGTAGTATGTATGTGTGTAGATGTGTGAATGTGACTAATACTGTAAGAAAGCGCATTGAGGGCTCCATCAGACTGGAAAAGCACCATATAGTGTAAAAACAGAGCAGTTACCATAGACTCCCAGGACCTTTACCGATGCCTTTACCATACCTACTGCATTCCCTGATCCTAATCTTAAAGGAACAGTTCAACATTTCAGGACTACACATTTGTTTAGTGACCTGGAGTTAGATGAGTAGATTAATACCACTGTCATGTATCTTCACTTAACCGACAGTTTGTTGTTTGGCTCAGCGTCACGGCTGGAAACCTATTTGCCGATACGCATCTCTAAAGCTCACACTTTTACACACTGTATCTCTAAGTAAGAACAAATTGTAGTTTTAAAGGGATTGCATTGGAATATCTGGCATCTCAACTGGTTGCCAGCCTCCTCATCTAATTCAGGACATGAATGGGCAAAATATAGAACTACTCCTTTAAAATGATCTGATCTTTGTAAGGGAATGAGCTTTTTTCCAGCTGCTGGGAGGTGAATCCGAATAATGAACCTGTCTGTGCAGATTTGTATCCCCGCAGCATGATGAATGGAAGTACACAGACACAGATGTATTACACTTTTGGTATCTGATGAAACTCACAGGTGCATTTCATGCCCTGGTGTATGAGGCCGTACAGCAGCGAGCCGCAGTGGTCACAGAAGGTCGGACTGGAGTAGGTCTGGATCTTAAAGGTGTGTTGACTCTTTAGGTCCTGAAATACAACAGGAAAAAAAATACACACTGAGGAACCTCGCACACATATACACACTGATCATGGAGGAGACACACACAAACACATTCAAACATTTACACACATACGTGCAGAGTATGATTAGTGGAGAGATGTAGAGTGGGGTATTTATGGACAAGCCAATTAGATTTCTCCACTGGGAGAGGACATATAAATGAGAGTGCATCTCGGCAAGGCTACGAGTTTGTGTGTGTGTGAGTTTGAGAGAGTGTGTGTATTCTGTGCACAGAGGGATGTATCATTTTTATCTCTCTTCAGCTCATCAGACCCCCCCACCAAAACCAGCTCCCTCCGCCCCCTCTTCCTCTCCCAAAGTGTTTTCTCTCCTCGGAGCCGCTATTTAAAAACACATTCACCCTGTTCCTCCTCTTTTCCTTTCCCATTGTCATCCCACACACACACACGCCACACACTCGCCACACACACTCTCTCTCACACACACACACACACACACACACACAGAGTCTTGTTCCCTTTGACCTAATTTCTGAGGCAGTCTATTTAGCTGATTGGAGAAAAAAAAGTTTGAAAAAAAAAAAATCTCCTTTAATTCCATAAAATGCCACAATGCTATTCTCCTCTCTTTACTAACCCTCGTATTCTCCCTCTCCTCAGTCCCTTCCACCCTCAACCCGCCTCTCTCCCTGCCCTCCCTACATCTCAGAGGCCTGGTGGGACGTCACAGTGATGCACAGGATGGGATGGATAGGCAGATGAGTCATGCACACAAGTTCCTGGCAACGAGTGTCCCCTTAAATATGATGACGACGGGGGGATTCTTGAGGGAAATGGAACACAAGACGTGTGCGCCAACAAATCTGCTCACTTCTGGTCTGGGGGGCGCGATGGAGCCCGGACACGTGAAGGTCACAAACTCGTGGCATCGCTTGTGCACCACAAAACTGCACACTGAAGAAAACACAGAGAAGAAAAACATCCTCAAGAATCTATTTGTCACGCGGAAAAATAACAGGAGACGATTAAATAGTGTAAAAGAGGAGAAGAACAGCAGGTTTATCTCTACCTTGACACTGGAATCCCTGTTTGCCAATGCCCCTGAGTGAGAGAGACACATGGATTAAGACAGAGAAAGAAAAAAAAAAAACAATCTCCTCTGCTTCACTTTGAGATGAAATATTTTCCTTCGGAGACTCCGAGCCTGGAGGGTTTGGATAATGCTGCCAGGACTAGAGATAGTGCTGTTGCATTATTCCAAGCTGCATTACGACCATCAGACGTGGAGGCACAAGTCGAGAACAAAAACCTGTCTCACTGCCGGCTGCGTGAGAGACGGCCAACATGATCAACATGCGGCATGATGTGTGGATTTTGGGTGTCTGTCCTTTCTGAGCCTAATTGCTGACTATGTCAAGTAGAGCAGTGTCAATAGTTGTGTCTCTCTAGCCCTCACACACACAGAGAGAGAGACACACACACAAAAACACACAGTTCTTCTGTTTCCAGAACTGCGATGCTGGCCAGTTTCCAGTGTCTCCTGAGAGCTTTAATTGAATAATTAAAGTCATTGATTGGCTAAAGAGTCCACTCAGCGGCTTGCCTGCTGTGAATCAACTTTTGATTAGGAGGTTTAGAAAAGTCGGACAAACAAGACACCGCGGCGTGCTCCTCCACCGTCCCACCGGAGAGGCCCAGGGGTCCATAAAGGAAACCGACCATTATCACTGATCTACAATCAGCTCACCATCTGCCTGAGTAATAAATAAGGGATGGCGTTGTTGAGGATAGTCTGATCCTCGATCAGCATTCAACACAAGTCTCTGGACTGCAGCACTGGAGTGCACGAGGCCAGTTCTGCTGTTGGGCCAGCAGAGAGCATCAGAGAGCCGGGTACAGATCAGCTGAGACTGACAGTGCTGCTTCCTGGCTGGAAATCACAGGGAATTCAGTGTAGTGAATCTCTGCATGTTAATGTGATGATGCTTTGAAGAAGCTCCTCAATTAAATAAAGAGTTGGCAAAAAGAGCATCAGAATAAATGCATAAAATTACCAGAATATTAAACAACATTATGCAATATGTAGTTGAGTAACAAATTACTAATGATTGATTAAAAATGAGACAGTATATATGTATGTATTAAATAAACAAAACGGCAATCAAGGAAAATTTGACATTACACAACAGGAACATCATAGTTGTAAGTTAAGCTCCAGTGTGGTATATCTCCCTGTTAAACTGTCATGGTGTGTTGGGACACTTGCTCACAACTGAGCCATCATTCGTTTGAACGGATATTGCTTGTTTTTAATATTTTCTTTTGGTTATGTCTCTTATTTCTGTTACTTTCTCCTGTGTTGGTTTATTCCCATCTATAGTGTAAAGTACTTTATAACCTTGTTTGGTTAAGTGCTAAAGAAATACAGTTACTAATATATTATTATTATCATTATAACTGATATTAATATGTTGTGCATCACTGCTCTTATTCACTGACTCTTCAGACTAGAACCAGTTTTAAGAAATAACAGCTTGTTGAGTCCATTCACATAAAACTCAACTAATACATCAATCAATGGCAGCTTGTTTTTATCTTTTTCATACTATTCCTCTCAACTGATACTGAAGAAGCCCTACAACGCAAAAAAAAACATTTAACCCAGTTGAGAAATAAGATATTTACATTTCTAAATTAGAATAATCGTTTTACAGTCTTTAATTACTCTGCTCGTCCCTGCAGGCGCTTCAACGCCCAGGTTGCGAGCTGCTGCTGCTACTCTCACTTCCTGTGAGAAGGAAGTGAGCGTTCACCCTGAACGAAGGGCCATGCAAAAACCCAACACAGCCAAGACAGCAGCCACTTGGAGAAATGTCCTGAAAGCTACCCAGAGGCTGCTGGCACATGCATGGCCCTGCTTCCAACATACACCCCCACCATATGTCCCAACACACAAACACACACACAGACACCCACACACACATACAATATTTGTCGGTATATAAGACTCTCTTTTTACGTTTAGATAAATACTCATGTGCCTGCATGATGGACATAAGAATAAGACAATGCATCACTCTACTGTACAGGAGTTCAGTTGGAGACACCTCAGCTGATCTAGTGTTTTTCTATTTCTTGGCTTTGGGTGAGGTGTTCTCTGCCTCCCACTTACTTTTCAAGGGAAATGCTGCAATTTCACATCATATTCATCTGAAAATACTTTTCAGATTACGAGTTCCAAGCAACATATATCATCAATGTCCTGTAAAAAACCATGCATCTCGAAAAACGACCACTTTTTATGACCTGATTAAAACACCACTACCCATAGCTTTATGACACTGCATTTTTAATATCTTCCGGTGGGATTTTTAAATGATTTATGTCTATCACACTATCCCAGAGCACAATATGGGAGTCATTAATCTTGTTTTGTGTTGTCACATTTACTAAAATAATAACATCTCATCATTGGGTGCATTGATTTTGGCCATTCTTGCTTTACTTTGTCTCCGAATACATGGACGTGACTAAAATGGAAGGATTTCCTCTTTAAGATCTGGATACTTCCTCCACCAGCCCTGTGTCTGTGTGTGTGGGCATGTTGTTTGCTGTAACTTCATTTCCTAACTGAAATCTTGATTGTGCATGAGTATATTAAGTTCCTGATGTAATTCTTGTGTTGTGTGGGCGCCTGGAGTGTTGGGGGGAGGTCATGTGATCAGATGAGGTCAGTGTAGGCGAAAGAGAGAAAAAGTAATAAGGAGAAGTGGGATGTCTGAGGAGGCGGCTTATGAGCTGCCAGGGAGGTTTCTGTGCAAATGTGCTGCTGTGTGTGTGTGTGTGTATGTGTGTGTGAGTCTGTGTTTGTGTTACCAGATGAAGTCGGTGCAGTGGCTGCAGAAGGTGGGCTGTTTGAAGAAGCGTGCCGTGAACTGGTGGTCTTTCACCTCCACGATCCTCTTGTGTTTGAGCGCTCCCTTCCTCTGGAACACGGGCACTCTGGGTGGAGGGGAGAGGGGAGAGGGCAAAGGGGAAGCACCGGGGGAGGCGGCTGATGTAGGGGAGGCCAGTGTCAACGGGGAGAGCGAGGGGGAAGGGGAGACCGGGGTAGACATGGTGCCTGGAGAATATGGGCAAAAAAAGAAAAAGGAAAGGAGGAAGGGATAGGAAGATGAGTGAGTGATGAGTGGAAGACCTTGGACATGGGGAGATGGAGGAGGGAAGGAGGCAAGGACAGGGAGGAGGAAGGATGGAGAGTTTGATGGGTCATGGTGGAGGAAGCAGTTTTGTTAATGGCCCATGAGATTCAGGAAGCCGCGAAGGAGGGATGTGATGGAGAGAAAGATGGAGAAAGAGTGAATGGGCCAGAAATGCAACAGGTATACGAGCGAAGAAGGGAAAGAGGAAACAGAGAGGTTAACCCGTGAACAAAGACAAAACTCTCCTAAGAGACTCTGAGACACTGAACCATTAGTGTGTCCCACATACCGCATGTCCATATCTCCCTCCTACTATTCCCCTTATATCTCCATCTCCCTGGCAACTATGGCTATATCACATCCCGACTCCCCCTTGTCGTCATGTCAACTGGACCTCCTTTTGCCATGTCAACAGCACCCCCACCAGCTGCTCCAATCTCCTCCCTCAGCTTCCTGACTGCTCTTATTGGCAATTAGCCTCATTTTTGCAGAAAAAAAGATGGGACCAGGAGAATATGTATATGAGGGAAAGTGATGTGCAAAAAAAACGACAAATGCTGGCTGGGGAGATTGTGGTGCAAGAGTTGCACGCTCCTAAATGATAAATGAAACAGCAACGGAGATTTAATGAATAAATAAATAAGCCCAAAGCAAAAAACCCTGCGAGAAAAAGAAAGTGATGAAATGACGGTGTCTCAGCAAAGACGCAAGAGCGAATCAATCAAAAACGGTGAAGGAAGAATGGTGTGAAAAATGGTAGAGTGCTTAAAAATAAGTTGAAATGAGGACAAGAAGAAAGAAATGGCTGTAAAAACTGTGCACGGACCCATGCAAGGAAAAGGACAAATACCTGAATCTGTGGACTGAAGGGCAGCTTTCTTCTCCTCCTCTCTATTCTCTTTGTCTGGTTCACCTCAAACAAAAGGCTAAAGTGTCACACCTGTAGCTTGTCACCTTAGAAAAAAATGGGGAGAAAGATGGAGAGAAGAGCCAGAAAAACCCAGCGACCCGGTGCAGTGGAGAAGAGTCAGCCAAAATAAAAAAAACTAAGAATAAAGAAAAAATGCGTTAAAAAAAGAGACGGCAAAACAAACGTTCCGAGAGACTCTGGCTTTCTAGGAAACAAAAAGAGAAGAGTGAACTGGTATATATCCGTTAACCCAGAGGCAGGGTGAGGAGGAGGACGAGATAGAGAGGTGGTATTCTCTTTCCAAGATTGATTCTGTTTTTACTAAGAAGAGGACGAGAGATGGAGAGAGAGAAGGAGAGATAGAGAGAGAGAAAGAGAGAGAGAAAGAGAGAGAGAGAGAGAGAGAGAGAGAGAGAGAGAGAGAGAGAGAGAGAGAGAGAGAGAGAGAGAGAGAGAGAGAGGAGAAAGATTGAGGGGAATTCATTTTTAAATCTGGGTTACTTCTCTCAGAGGAGAGGGTGAGGGAGGTAGAGGAAGGAGGACAGATGAGACCGAAGCTGCCATTTTGCCACTACCAATAGCCTACAGTACAGACAAGCAAGCGCCAACTGTCTCTCACTTCCTCTCGAGCCAGACGGCGAGTGGAAAAAGGGGGAGAGGAGATGGGGAGATGGGGAGATGGGCGAAAAGGAGCAGAGAGCTTCTCGGGTGGAGACTCCATGAAATGGCTGATTCAAAGTGGAAATAAACTGCTGAAAGTGGCAGGGCTTTGCAGCAGATCCTAGACGACTGAAGCGTGGAGCGGGCCTCTGAAATAAACAGGCCTGTTGATCTATTTTGCAACAGCGCAGTTACAGGAAGCTCAGCGCGTTTAAGATTTGTTCTGAGATCAGAGCAAGTGGTGGCGCGATAACTCGGCTCCGCTGTGCACTGAAACCAGGTCAGCTCAGTCTGCTGGGACCTGACGTTTGGAAGAGAGACGGGCCGTTTGTCTGGCTATCGACCACGTACCGTCAATGACACACACACACAGACACACACACACAAACACACACACGCACACACACACACATGCATATATGCACACATACAAACACGGATTTACATTCGTTCACATGAACCACAAACCAGATCTTAATTTGAGTTTCATATTTACTTGATGAACCTTCTGGCCCAGAGTTAGAAACACCACTGTTAGTGTCTCTTTATACACATTTTCAGACAGGAACCAGGGGAGAAGTTGGGAGAATTGGCTACAGAGTTTACCAGAGTTTGCCTTTCACACATGCACAACGCAGCGGGAGGTTTTCTGCACAGACTCGTTCGCAAACAGCATCGAATCCTCTGCATTATTCAGGCGAGAGTTGGAGCAGCAGGAAGAGGCAGGAAGTAACGTATTAATTCCTCTGTGTAAAACACAGAAGCCAGTGTCGGCCCCTTATCACCACAAACTATCCTGACATCTCGTTCAGCGTCTGTCGCTTGTTAGAATCGTCATCAAGCCCTCCACTCGCTCGCGGTGAATCCAGCGGGGGATCTCCTGCTGTGTTCACAGATCAACTTCTCCTAGATTTCTACTCGGGGGCCAGGCAGAGAAAGGCTGCAGATACTCGGAGCCAGAAAGCAGTTTAAGGTAAATATGTAACTAGGGCTTGCAGAGGGAGAACTTAGCTTAGCATAAAGATTGTTCAAAATTCTAGGGTGAGTTGGAACAGGGCTGTTGTCCCTGAGTCTTAGATAAAGTTCATTATGTATATAAACCTATTCAGTTTCTTGCACGGAGTCAGATACGAAAATCTACACCTGTATGTCTACATGGTAAATATGGAGCTAGGCATGGGTGCAACTGGTTATCTCAGAATTATGTTTGTAAAGAATTTGTTATACAAACTGAATCATTATAGTTCCTCGTTTGTTTGATCATAAGTATCTGAGTTACTTGTTTTAAAATGACTTAGTAACAACAGAAAGTAATTTACTTTTAAAGGTCTGTTTCATTTCTCTTATTAATGCACATGTGGCCGTATCATCTCATCATTGTGACACAGTGTGAGACAAGTGTCAGTTTTTATTTCTCAGTGTGTCCATTATCACTTTAATGAAGGAGTGGAACAGTAAAACACAACTGACATGTTTTAATAGGCCTTGTTATTGCCGCTTTTAAATCAAGCACTAAAACTGCTTCAGCGGCGTGAAAGGAAATAGAAACAGGTTCTCAGATACAAACCAGGTGCTTCAGAAGATTAGAATGATTCATCTTTGCTCGCACCAGCACATCGACTACAACGCATCACTGTGTCTTGTCCTTGACTCTGACGAGGGGAAAACAATGTTTCCGGGTGAAAAATAATGCGCCGCTCAGGCCATTGTGTTACGCTGATAGATTGTTTGATCCAGTCATTTGCAATATTCTAAAGTCGGGTGACGGCTGCATTTGTCTGCATTTGTCCATTTAACGAGAGCCAGAAGAAATTAATAACGAGCTGGTTTTAATTTCAGTAATTGTAATGGGATTACTTAACTCGAAAAAAGCAGTAACAATATTAGCTTCTGTCAAGTAAAATTACTTTTTACTTTATTTCCCAACACTGATTAAAAGTAACAAGATCCACGGTCGAACTCCCCGAACTCTCAGAAACACTTTACATCTAGTTTGTTTACCCCGCAACGAAAGTGTGAAGAAGTGCGACGCGCTGTTTTTTCAGGGGGTCACGAACCAGACTGTTTGGTGGTTGGGACCAGTTGCCAGGCAACCAACAGAGATTTGGGCTACTATTAAATAGTGAGCTGGAGAAGTGCTGGTAGGGGGATTTTTTTCTGTAACTTCAGAGAGAGCAAAGCTAGCGGTTTCCACCTGTCTCAAGTCTTTACACTAACTTTACTAACATCTAGCTCCAGCTTTATATTTAATGAACGGACCACAAACTGCAGCCCTCTGTACGGAGCCTATGGACTCGGGAGCTGGTGCAAGTCCTCTCATGTAGCTGTCGGCAAGAAGGCAAATTAGTATTTTGTGAAGAATGTCAAACTATTCTTTCAATCCTAAAGCTCAGTGGATTCAGCTTTTTGTCCCAGAATAGGAGCAAGCAATACAACAATGTGAGAATTAAAAATACTACACACACACACACACACACACACACACACACACACACAATTAATCACACTCCATGTGTGCACTCGGCCTGTGGACGACTGCGGGAGAGGGAAGCAGCAGGCGGGAGCAGAGAGGCAGGCAGGCGGGGGGTGAAGAGGACGGAGGGGTGGATTGCAGTGGGACGGAGAGACGGAGAGAGGGTGCGAGGGGTTGAAGGTCTAATTAATGGAAATGTAGGTTATTAGTCTCCTGATGAGGACACTGGCAGAGAATTAATTAACAATTATAATTAGCAAGATTGTTAGAGAGCAAAATGGTGTCAGCCTACAAGATAAGAGTGAGCTAGCTGTGAGCTGCACAAATGTGTGTGTGTGTGTGTGTGTGTGTGTGTGTGTGTGTGTGTGTGTGTGTGTGTGTGTGTGTTGACTGAGGCTGTCATCACTGTGCGCGTATCTTTATTTAAAAAAACGCTGTGTGAACATGCCCGATCTGACGATGATATATGTCATTTCAGCATTAGTCATGCAGCAGCAGGCTCTGATTGAAAATGATAGGGCTTCCCCCCGCACACAAACCTGCACTAGACCTCTCTCTCTCTCTATAGAATTTCCATTAGTCTTCATTTTATGGCCCATAACACTCACACTCTTCATTGGTCTTATCTCGGATGAGCCATGTTTCTTGTTCTGTTGTCATAAATAAATGAAGAGGACATCCTCGCACACATGAGAAAAACCAAGGGGGGAGGGGGGGGGGACGTATGGAAATATAAGCCGTGCACTCTACAGTCATTGCTGCATTGGAAATCAAAGCACATGAACGTGTGATGAGTAAGCACTTGTGGTTGGAGAGTGTGCGTTTGTGCCTATCAGCGCGCGCTTTACAGTATTTAATCCTGGGCCATAAAAGCGAGCAGGTGTGTGTGTGAGCCCAGTCATTGATACATTAAGGCTGTAAACCAATAAGACACGCGCACACACACACACACACACACACACACACACACACACACACACACATATCTACAGTAGAATAATAGACACACACAAGCTATTTGGAGGATTAAGAAAATTGCAAGTTAAAAAGGAAACGCGACGAGAGAAAGACGAGGACTGATCAATGAAGACAATGAAGACATCCTCAAGAACCACAACCCATCTCGTTGCTGTCTGTAATTGTTACAAGACAGCACCCCCCCCCCCCCCCCTTCTCTTTCTCTATCTCAGTGTACAGATGGCTATCGTATTATTTCTGACCATGGCTTAACGAAACAGAAAATTCTCCTCTTATGGAATCTTTTTTTGTGCGTGGGGGGGGGGGGGAATCAGCACTTCACCAATTACAGGCATCCATTATCGTCTAACGAGTGCTCGCTCACATCAAGCGCCGGCTTCATCCCGGGCCATGGAAGGCTGGCTGGCTGACTGGATGGCTTTCTCCTCCAATGAAATTAAGGTAAATTGACTTGCCTAACTGTTGTTTGTGGAATCAAGGGAGTAGTGGTGTCGGAGGTAATCATATCTGCCTGATAAATTTGTCTCTTCAGAACCAATTGGCTCCCTAGCTTGCATCACTTTCCTGTCGGGCCTCGCTCCCATTTGCTTTATTTGTATCTTTTTTTAATGAAGACTGGTCCACTGTGTTTTTGGAAGAGAGCTGCAACCTCAACGCCAGTCAGATGAGACATTTGGCGGCCGACAAGAGCCCCGTCAACACGGGCCTACAAGCTCACGGCGCTGGAGCAAATAAGCCAAATTTGCTTTACTGCTGACCTGCCTCCCGTTGCAACAACAAATGGCACTGGACCGGAACGGACGGGCAGGCGGCGAGAAAGAGAGCTGTGCAAAATGAATTGAGCCTGTAGGATGAAGTCATGAATTTTAGTTTGTGGACAATTGGCGCCACAGACATCAGAGGGAGACTGAGGCCTGAGGATCTGAGGAATATGTGTAATATACTGTATTTATTTATACATCATATGTTGGTGAGTTTTAAGGCCCATTCTGGACTCAGATTTGTGCTCTAATGTTTCCTAATGCGGCGTGATCTTGAAATTGCTTTTCTGTCTTACTGCCTGCCAATGATAGGCTATTTAATCTTTATCCTGTAAAGCACCTTGTAATTGCGTATTGAAAGATGCTCTATAAATGAAGTGTATCATTATTATTATTATAAATATAATTACTATAACTATTGTCATAAATTACACCGATGATGTGTCAGGAATAATGGTTATGCGATGTGAAACAAAAAGGAATTACATAATCCTTCATTTTCTTTATTACTACATCACCCAGTGTGTTGCTCTGATATGCAGCTTGTGTTTATTTATATACTTCACAGTATGTGGCTCCTGTTTGCTTGTTCCACCTGGCAAATTCTGAGAAATATAATGACTCTGAATTATTTGAGGGAAACTCTAAACCTGTAATAACTCTTTTTTTTTTCACTTAAGTGCCGAGTAAACATTCTGTAAAAATATGACATATATTATCACCTCAAATAGATTCTTATTTACCCGTCTGACAAGCACTGCAGGAGCATTAGAGTTCAAGTCGCGGTATGTTTCTGGAAACCTGATGAATTTGAGGCCGACATTTATTTTTTCTTTTAGCTGTGTTTGGATTTCCACCGTTTCCTGATGGAAATGTGTTTTCTGTTTTCTGTTATCTGCTCAATGCTCCACCAAGTTCAGCAGATTCGGTTTCTGAGGGTTCGTGGGACAACACACAGCGAGTGGAGGCCGACTGCAGAGTCAGGCCATCTTCTTCAGTGGGTTCATCACCACAAGCAAACCCTTTCACCTCATGTTAACCTCCATTATTAACGTAAGAATATTTATTATAGTCACCTTGACACGAGCAGGGCATCATTACCTCCTGATTTAATATATATACATTCAGCAACAAACAAAATCTAACCATCTAACCGGTCATTACTTTTTTATACCAAATCTGTTTTTAAAATGTATCGAGACAATCCAATCTACACTGAGCGGATGTTGAGTTTGTGGTCTGCAGGAATAATGAGTTTGGGCGCGTGGCCGAGCCGATAGATCACTGACATGAAACATATTACGATTCACAGTATGTGCAAACTACTAACTAGAACTCAAAGCCTCAGCTGTGGGCTGCAAAACCTTTCTTACTGCTGCAGGGAGGAAGAGAAGGTTGTGAACAAAATGTGCTCGAGGGGAAGGATGAAAGCGGGAGGGCAAGAGATTCAGGGTAAGAGGGACGATTGGATAATGAGGCAAGGGGAGAACAAGGTAAGGTCTTGGGATATCTTAATCTTCATCCCAGTTTTCTAGGATGAAATCCCTTCAGGCAGGTGGCATTACACACACACACACACATACACACACACACGATGCAAACAAGGATGTAGGATGAATAATTATTGTGTCCTAGATATGGAGGTAGATCACTGTCTGTAACATAAATGCAGTTCCATGTCACTGTCCATGCCATCTTATTAATTCCAGTTTACATTGAGACAAAAGTGCAACAGAGATACCAACAAGGCATAAAAAACTGTGCTTGTCAACACTATGTTTGTCAGCCATACAAAAAGGTTCCAGCCCCTCGAATGAGAGGAACTGCTGCTTTCCTCTATTTCATCTTGGTATATCTGCCAAGTAGAGTATGTTTTCCTCCCTGTCCGTTGGTTTGTTTGTGTGTTAATTTGTTTGTTTCTCAGCAGAATTATGCAAAAACAAGCGAACAGATTTCCAAAACTTGCTGGAAGGATAGGACATGGGCCAAGAATGAATCCATTAAATTCTGGCACGGATCTGGACAAAGAGGCGGATCAAAGAATTATTTTTTCAGTTTCATTAAGACCGTGATACATTTTTTTTACATTTTCACAAGTTTCTCAGGGAATAATTCATGGATCTTGATGAAAAAATTGGCACATTTCGTGAACTGATATCTACAAGTGTGTGAAATTTTGATGCAGCTCGATTGAATTAAAGTAGTTTGTCGGGCCTGGCGGAGGAACGCCATTCAAGTTTAGACTGAACACACTAAAGGAACACAGGAAAGATCACTTGTTATTGGGAAAATATTCACTGGTTTAATCGTGAATGGAAAAACCAATTAGTTGAAACCCTGATCCACATTTTTCCTTGTTTTAAATAATGTAACAATGCTTTATGTGGAGTGCACAAGCAGTAATCTAGTGTGAGTCACTGTCACATGTTCACTTTCTGTTTCTTCTTTGGTATTTCATTGGGGCAATGGGGACTAGTTAAGATAATGAGGTACAACCCCAGACAATAGAATAATATGTGTAAAAGCTTAAGATCCACACAGATCCTGGTGAATTAAGACAAGGAGACACAATAATTGTTTGAATTACCAAATGAAATACACAAACATAGTAAATGCAAACACATAAATGCTATAGCAACAATCGTTTGTGTATTCTCCTCTTCTCTCACACACACAGCCACACACACACACACACACACACACACACACACACAAACACACACACACACAAACAAACAGTGTGGTATCAGCTGTGGGTCAGTTTGCTCATTTATTCCTGGTCGTGACCCAGTGTGGCTCATGTGAAAATGGAGGAAGCAAGAGATTGGCTGTGTAGATGGAGAAAAAAAACACATGAGATGAAAGGATGCTTGGCCAGTTTTCTTTTTTTCCTTTCTCCAGACTTCAGAGATGAAGCCGATGAGTTGTAGAACCCTGCGGCGCTGCACACATGATGAAAGGGAAACTGCACATGTACGGCATGTGTGCGAGTGCGGCCTGTGCAGAGATATAGAGTAGATTTACCGAAAAATATGTATTCTGCAAACATATTGTAAGAAACCCAGCCGTGTCAACAAACAACGGTGAGACCCTCAACAGGAAAAATTATCAGTAGATGCAGTAGAAAGGGAGATCCACCCGGAGGACAGAGCGTTTTAAAAAAAAGAAAGAAACAGATACAGAGTAAGACAGAGCATAGATGAAATGACGGCCAGTCAGAGGAAACACATTGGAACAGAATTGGCAGAACACTGAGAGAGATGAAGGGTGAGAGATGCAGGACCATGAGGCCACTGCACTGCATAGCTAGAGACGGCGTCGGTATCACCAGAGACGGAATGAGAGAGAGGGAGAGAGACAATGACGGAAAGCGAGCGAGCGAATGTGTTAAGCCCTGCACCGCGGACGTGTTACAAATCCCCAGGGAGCCAGTGGCAGATCAGTACAGGATCAATCTGCTGCACCTCAGCAGGGATGCACTCCTTCAATTCCCACAGAGCGTGCACGTGTGTGCACGTGAACGTCGTGGAAATGTACGTGTGTGTGTCCATGGAGTCGGTGCAGAAGGAGAGTGAGGACCGAAGGACAGAGGGAGAGGGGGAAAGATGAAGCAGGCGGAAGAAGACAGGAGTTCAACAGAGATAGATAACTCGGGTCAGGTTCAGATATTTATCAACAGACAAGTTCAGACCTTAAAGACTTTACAGTTATAATATGCAATCATCGTCCAGCGGCAATCAATAGATACTGAGTGTTTTTAATGCAGTGAAATGTGTAGTCCTGTATTTGACATCCATAAATAATGCTTACGGCAGGATCCCTGGCATCGGGCCGCAGCCAGCTCTTAAGATAAATGACAGGAAACAGAGCGAGTGATAGAAATCCCTCAGGGGAGATCAAGTGTAGATCAGTTTATCCCCTCCATCCTCCCACCATCGCCAATAGAGCGAAAAAACATAACACTGACCTCAGATCAGTGTTTGGGGACACCGTGATCCGACTGCCTGTAACTCAATCTTATTAGAGCGTTAAGTCATTACCGCATGTACACACAGAGGCCCCACAATGCAATTAGCCATTAGCCCATCACACTGACAAAGCATGGCTAATTAGCAGATCGCAGGCGCACAGGGAGCAGAACAAAACATATTTAATATCCCCATCAACACTCTTGCAGAATATCATGTGTCAGGTACTGTTTAGAATTTTTTTTTAATGCTTGGCCGAGCAGGATTTTTTAAAGTACCGGGGTCGCCTCTGTGAATGAATTTAAAAACAGCCTTCGAGAATCAGATAAAAGATTTTTCCACAAAGGTCGAAGAAAGTTAATCTCATATTCTTTATCTTTCTCTGTTTGACTTTATCTTCCCCTGATAAATGAACTTCTCACCGTGAAGGCCAAAACAAACAAACCAAAACGAATAAAAATCCCTGGCTGTAATGCAAATATCGCTCTACACGGGTCTTTGGACGACTTCCCAGGGAGCCGCACCGGGGACAGGTCTGTTTAAGATTCTGCTCTGATCAGCAGAAACACACCTGTTTGTTGTGTGGTAGAAAGAGATCTGCTCGGGCGGCTCTGCCGGGGCCGCGGCACGTTGGCTGAAGTTGAGGGTTGAGGCAGAGTGTTAGCTGTGTTGCTCTCTTTGAGGGTGAAAGAAGTGGATTATGTTCGGTCAGCTCCGACCACATCAAAGCCAAAAAGTCTGACAAGAGGCAAGAAACCTCCCGGAGAAATATGTGCGAGCAGCCATGCACATGCACGAGCATGCACACCCACACACACACACACACACACACGCACACACACGCAGAGCGAGAGTTATGTCTCCGTGACTTCAGAGGACATTGTGTTGACTTACATTCATTTGCTGAATACTTACCCTAACCTTAAAACGTGTTCTAATGTCTTCACCTTAACAATCATTTAGATTACAGGGAGTTGTTTTTGTCCAAATGAAAAAGATACAAATCCCCATTTTATGAACAGATTCAGTTCTGCACAACATGATATATACCTAGGACACACATATACACACACACACACACACACACACACACACACACAGAGGAAGAGTTATGTCTCTCTGACTTCAGAGGACATCGCGTTCAACTGAATTAATTTACCGGAGATTTACTTCTTAGCCGTAACTACTACCTGCCTGAACCTAGACCTTGACCTTAACCTAACCTAAATCTAACCTTGGAACACGTCTTGATGTTTTCAGCTTAAAATGAATGATTCATATTTACACACACACACACACACATGCTCGTGCTTCTGTGAGGACACTCATTGACATAATACACTCCCTAGCCCCTTACCCTAACCTTATCTATCTTAGCTAACCCTTAAATCAAGTCTTAACCCTCAAACAGCCCATTGAAAAACTGAGGACCCTTCAAAATGTCCTCACTTTTCAAAATGTCCTCACTCTGTAGGGTCTTTGCTTAAAATTGTCCTGACAAAGATATAAGTACACAAAGACACACAAACACACGCGCACACAATCTGGCAGAGTACTGCCTGTCAGAATGCCAAAGACACCACTCTCCATAAATTTTTCTTTGAAGGAGTTCTGACTGGGTAATAGCTTGTATGGAAAATACTGTCACAAAAAAAAACACTTACTCAGACACACAGACACGTAGACACACAAACACACACCCACAAACACAGACACACGGTCGCGTTGTACGAACACAATCTCGAATCCCCTTATTTATAATTGCATTCTTGACACAAGAATTGGAAGGAGACACAGCACCACCGGCATTAATTAAAGAGAATCATATTTTATGAAGCAATTCTCAGGAAGTAAGTGCAGCACTGACCCTCCAGCCCCACCCCAGACAGACAATGTCAAATAAACTAACACAGTTAAATTAGGGCATAGACCAGACCAGTCTGGGCTAGGAGCAACATCACCCTACTAGCAACCCGCCTTAGCAACCCGTAAGTAGGCCTGTGTGTTGGCGAGGTCACTAGAGCAGAACTGGGCCTTGTACAATACTGAAAACACACACACTCTGGTTTCTGTGGGTATATGTGCCCTGTCACTGTGGTTGGAGAAGCTTTTTCGTGGTGCAACATGCAAGCCCCAGACCTGGTGAGTACGATGTGTGGCACTCCTGTATTTCCTTGATATAATTCATGGCCGATTCAGCCAATGAGGACCCTGTTTGAATTTTGGAGCGCCACACATATTGCTTCACCGGTCGTGGGGCAATAGAGAGAGAGAGGATGAGCTTGAGGCTGCACTGGGATCTCTTACAAACTCAGGTGCTCGACTAGCCTGGCGCACACTGCACTAGGCTGGACTGGACTGTTTAATGCATACAGTCTGACCAAACGGTGGTTCCGATAAATCAAAGCAGATTAGGCGAGCAAGGTAAATCAAAAAGAGGAGCAATTCAGCAAAGTAAAACAAATTGGATCTGACGACTCGAAACAGGAATTGATGGATCAGAACAGGCAGGACAGTGCTAAGCAGAGTGCAGGGACCATACAGCAAACCCAAGGGACAGATGGATCAAAACAAGCACAGCAGTCTTTGTGGATGTACTAAATTCATGGAGTAACCAAACCAAGACTCTGGAATTTCAAAAAATATGAGAGTGTGTGCGTGTGTTTGTGACAGCACGTGTGCCTGTGTGGGATAATCAGACTACTTGAGGCAAAGCTTTAGATCGCAGCTTAGTGAGGGCTAGAGGAAGATGAGGATCATTGGCTGAGTGATCTACGCATTGTGTGTTGAATATCCATGCAAAGCAAACTGTGTGTTTCAGAAATGGCAGGAGAATGGGCGAAAATGGGCGAAAAAATGGGCGAAAGAAAGCACCAGAGTCACACTGCAATGGACTTACATGTGATCACCGCACATGCAAAACACACACATGCCATGCACCCTCTCGACATGAAACACACACATTCAATATTAGACTACTGCCCACGACTGGTTTCAGGCTTTCGGTGACATGAAGCTTTTGGCAGAGCATGCAGGGCAGCACAAGGGGATGATTTAAAGATTAGGAGATCAGCATGATACGAACACTTCATCAGAGCCACTTCAAGCCAAACCAGTCCAGTCTAGAGCAGCATGGACAGCAGACAAGTCACCACCATGCTGCCCCTCGGCACTCTACCAAAGTCAGCTTTTAAATATTTCACCTCCCATTGATTAAGGTCAGGACTGAGCAGACAGGCATAGAGCAGATCTTTGACCAGTGCTTTGGGGGAAAGTGAAGGACATTATGCTATATTACCCAGCAGGCACCAGGTGGTGGCGGTGCAGAGGACACCATGGCAACGCCATGAAAATGTCATGGCAACACCATAGCAACTGTGGCCTCATTTGCTCGCTGGTGGTGTGGTGCAGCCCAGACTTGCTACAGTGGCGTGGTCGTCAGATACACACTTCAGTCACATCAGTAATAGTAACAATGTTCATTAATTATTTCATCAATCAATTAATTGATCATCATCATCAACAATCAGTCAAAAGGAGCAAGAACACAGTATCTACTGGTCTCTGTTTTTTGCTAAGTGATAGACAGAAGAATGAGCTGACTCAAAAAGAAAAGGGATCAAAGGGGGAGAAAAGCAAAAGCCAATGGATGTGTTGATCAGCAAAGTGACGGGATCACCATGTGATAAAACTTTTAAAGAGGAGAGGTGGAGGATGTACTTAGCTTTCTAATGAAAAGAAAAAAACAGGAGAAAGAACCGGAGAGGAGGAGTAAGCAAAAGAGACAGCAGACTGTGTGAGAGAAACATACTGATGTGTGAAAGCAGCGAGTGTCACAAAGAAATGTTAGGTAGTACGAGAGGAGTGACAGACTGATAGCTATAGTAGATATAGATGAATAGAGTTTTGACTTTACTTGTCTTTTTTGTCACAGGCACTAATGTCTTCACAGTCATATAGGAGGAGTCGAAATTCAAAAATGATTTCAGTGTCTAGAATCGCTACAAAGCTAAAACATTTAAAACTATTTCATCTAACACTTCCTCCAAATATACCAAACTTAACTAATATATATATATATACCTGTATGTATATATATGTATATATTTATTTGTACAGATATATTTCTTTATATATAAATGATATAATTCAAATGATAATTGAATACAATAAAATCTCAGTTAAATCACAGTATAACATGGTACATTCTCAGAAACATAGTATATTTTAATATATTCTTTTTTCTCAGCATTTAATAAAATAATTAAAACAAAATAAGCCAGAGGGTTTTTTAAGAGTCACTTCTGTTCATGCAGTCACAGACTTAAGTATTAGCGCCTCAGTAGAAATCAATAATGCTCAATGACATACCAGGTTTAAGCCCTGTTGGTTGGTCGAAAAATGACTGTGTTCTACTACACGTGAAGCAGTCGAACTGTTGCCCTGGGTTCCACTGTCGGGGTGCAGAGTCAAGCGAGCGCACTACCTCACTGAGAGGTGGCCGCCCTGGGTCCTAAGCATTTGCTACAGTCGAACTACACAACCCTCCTGCCACAAACCTTTGAGATTTCATTCAGCAAAACATGCAATGACGCTGGAGTTTTCCAAAAGATGGGTAACGGTAAAAGCATTTCTCAAAATAAACAAACAAACCAAAAAACAAAGACAGATTGCTTTTAAAAAATTGCCCCGTACAGACCTAGAAAAAAGCAATGCATGTGCAGGTAATAAAAGTTACAGTCTGCTCTCACTGAAAGGCAAAGGAGTCCAAAGGGGAATTGAGAAGGTCGACTAACCCTTCGATCTGTGACAACATGCACAAACACAACGCACAGTCCCTCACATCGCAGGTCAACCCGCCCCCACCCCCCCCTCCTTCGAGCCTTTATCAACAGCATCCAAAAAGCTACAAAGTCTAAAAGTGGGTGTTCTTTTGCTACATCATGTCAAAGCTACATTCAACTACAATAAGAAGAGCTGGGCTGTGGCTGGTCTTAGTGTGAGGGATGAAGTGGATTTGTTGACCTTATGAAAGTCCAGAGTGTGTGTGCATTGCAATGTTTGCAACATTGGCACCGTTTATAAAGTAGATGGCTTTTGGCACAGCTCACAGAAGGTTCAGTGCTTCAGTTCGCCGCACTCTGTCGAACACACAGCTTTTCACATGCACGTTGGTCAGCCGGAGCCAGGTGCTGCAGACTTTAACTCATTATAACAATCACATCTGATTGAAATAGGTGAAATCTATCTAGCTGTAGGGAAAAAAAACAATGATTATGTTGAGCATCTGACTCCGGCTGAAACAAATGATCTCATTTTTAAAATAGAGGACAAACAGTTACAATGTCTCAGATGCAAACAGAAGTGCCATCACATCCCTGTCACATTGAAGATGGGAATATTGCTCAAAGTCAAACAGTCGTCTGAAAAAATCTTGATAACAGGAGTTATTACTGTCTGCCTTCAGTGAAGTCTCAGCTACTGTGTGTGCACCTAAAACCTGGAACGTAAAAACATTCACAGTATATCGTTCAGTCTTATTTGCCGAAAGGAAATAGTCAAAGTACCAGATCGTTTCCTCAGCACAATTGTGTGTGGTACTGTGACTTGAACCTTGGTTACAGTGAATTACATTGTCTACATAATCTGGAACATGAGTTAAGATTAACTAAATAGCTTTTCACGTACGAAAAATATGTTACCTGCAGATTGTGCAATTACAACTCGGGCCGTATGTTCTGAAAAATACAAGGAGGAATTGTGCTTCATATAATCCATCATCTACAAACTCTGCAAAGATGCAATATAATAGTGTAATACAATAATATCCTAAGAGAGATTTTGCAATGCACAATTGTCTCCACAGCTTATTTGAATATTATGCAGCCATCTAGTGCCAATTACAGATATTGCACCAATCATCCCCTTGATCCACTTACATGATGGTGAATTATGTGTGGCTCACATGTGGAAAGGAAAGATGGGGGCTTCATACTACGAAAACAAATTGCTCAACAAACCAATCTTGCTTAAAAGCTCTTGAGTGGAAATTTGGCACTGCTGTTGAATCATTCCCACTTCCAACACTAGCCACATCCAGCCTGCTCCTTATTAAAAACACTAACACAGTGAGAGAAATATATTGATAGAATAAAAAAGAGGGGATGGGGAAAGAAGTCTGAGTAGGAAAGAAAAGAAAAGACAGTCAAAGAAAACCTGCTACATGTCTTTTTTGTTCTTATTGTTATTTCTCTTCTCAAAGTTCAGTTTGTTGTTCAAATGCACGACAAGCTCCGACAGGGAGGAGGAGAAGTGGTTCCTGTTCAATCGGACCGGTTAAAAGAGTTTCTAGTAAAACATGACATCACGTGGATGGTCCTGGGGCAGAGCTAGATGGGTCTGATGTTGTCATGAGGTCAAAGGGCAAATAAATAGCACTGTCCTCGCTGCCCAGTGAAAGGTTATCAGGCAGACTGAGGGCACGGGAGAGGTGACTGCATTGCTTTTCATATCAACTGATTTACCAAAGGGAAAAAGAGGGGGCAGTCTCTCCGACACCCAGGAGCAGTCCACCAATCCAGTTCAAAAGCCAACAGCCAATGAGGACAGGGAGGCAGAGTCTATTGACCAAACAACTGGCATCTTCTGGGAGAGGGTGGGTCCATCCACATCCCACCGAGGTGTGTTCTCAAAGCCAGAGGGAGGGAGACGTTGTGAGCATTCATCTGATTGTGTGAGCGTGTGTGTGGGTTTGTGTGTACAAATATGACATCATTACTCACAGATTGGAGACTACTCTTATCCATAGTTGTGACTCGGGGAGGGGAGGACAACCGAGGATGACATCACAAAGCTCAATTCTGAGCGGAGGACAAGTTCAGGGGCGGCTGTCCGCGGCGACGCAGCCTCACCTTCGCTCTCGTCCTCGTGGGAACCATCCAGACGGACATAGCTCACCGTGGTGTGGCGTCTCACTGTCGCTCTCACCAGAACGTGTACGATGGAGCGGGTGGCGGTAGCGTTGCTCTCACACAAAGCAGTGTTAGCAATAGCACTACAGTCCAAATTAGTTCCCGCAGTGATGGACGCTAATTGATCACCTATGGTCACCAAGGCAGCTGTGTCTCTTGTGTTATCCCTGGCTGCAGCTACCATGGCACCACGGTTCTCACTAGCAGTGGTGCTCGCTCCCACGTCTCCCTCTCTCCTCTCCCCCTGTCATACCTCACTCTCCAGGCTGGAGAAATGGGCCGACCCTCGGCGCGAGCACAGGCTCTTGGCTTTGAGAGGCAGGTGGGGGGAGTAGAACCTCCGCGGCTGTGGCACCGAGCGCAGTCTCTGATATTGGAGTTTGGCACTGGCCGAAGCCTGAGCCTGTCCCTGGCCCCCCATCCCTACCCCACCAGGTGGCGAGATGGGGGATGCGGAGGGCGGAGGCGGGATGGGCATCGGGAGAGAGGAGGGAGACATGGACGGCTGCTGGGGTGGCGACGGTGAAGGCTGAGGCGGATGGTCTGTGGGCTGTGTGCTGAGGCTGAGGTTAGATTGGCTGCCGGATTTGGACTGATCTGGTTTGGGAGGCAGAGGCTTGGGGCGAGAGACTCCGCTGAAGCTGTGGCAGTGGGGGAGAAGCTCTTCCTGGCTATGGGAAAGGGTTGTGGCCCCTCTTTTGGAGTGAGAGGCGTGTGAGCGACTGTGGGGATGTGGGTAAGGATGGGGCTGGGGATAAAGGTTACAGGAACACATGGTGGGTCGTCCTGCTCCCTCACCTCTGTCCCTAGATCTCCCCTTGCTCTTCCCTCCTCCACTCTTCCATTTTTTCTCTCCCTTCACAGGGATCTTATCCATTGACCAGTATCGTCTAGGAGGAGGAAAGGACGTTGGGGGTGGCGGCCACTGTGAGCTTGACCCCCCTAGCCCTCCCTCTGATCCCCAACCTGCACCTGGCCCTGAACCCCAGAAATCCCCACCAAACCATCCCTCGGCCCGAGTTCCTATTAAAGAATCATCTCGACTGTTGATACTGCCCCCTTTCTCTCTGGAGGGGTAGGTGCCAAAGAACCAGCCTCCTCCACCTATTCCTCCTATTCCACTAGTTGCCGCTGCACCTCCCTCCCAATATCTTTCGAAACGACCAAACTCCCCTGACGAGCCTTCATCTGAGTAACTGTCCTCTGCCCTGGCTCTGTCCCTCTCTGACTCGGATACCGCCCCCCTACCTACTCTCCTTCTCCTTTCCTCACGCTCCCTCAGTCTCTCCCTCTCCTCCTCATCGTCATCATTATCAACATCAGCATCTTCAGAGTCCCACTCTTGGAAGGATAGCCCTTCTCTTGTCGGTGCTTTCTCTTTTTCATAATGCATTAACAAAGGACGCCGCTCTCCAACTCGACCGCTACCGTCTCTGTCCACTCCTCCACTTCTTCTCCGCTTTGAGGATGGAAGCAGCGGATG
Source organism: Platichthys flesus (assembly GCF_949316205.1). Classification (NCBI taxonomy): domain Eukaryota; kingdom Metazoa; phylum Chordata; class Actinopteri; order Pleuronectiformes; family Pleuronectidae; genus Platichthys; species Platichthys flesus. Next base: position 17,493,969 of record NC_084955.1, on the reverse strand, counting down.
GAGGGATGTTGGTGGAGTACTAGAGTTATCTCCTCTTCCATTCACCCAAAATTTGACTGATGCAGGGAGTTTGTTAAGGTTAGGATAGCGTTTGCTTGGGGTTCGATGTCTGGATTGGGAGTGTGAGGATTTGGGATGCCTGTCCCTGCTTCTACCACTGTCTTCCTCTTCCCTGTCATTGCCCTCATCTCCTCCCTCTCTCCTACCTCTGTCTCTCTCTCCTTCCCAGGAATCTCTCCCTTTCTCCCCAAATGTGCTCCTATACTGAGCAGAGAAGGAGGAGTAGTCTTGAATGTCTCCTTCCCTTCCTTCTGCCTCTCCTTCCCTCTCTGCCTCTCCATCTCCCTCCTCTGGCTCAGATCGTTTTCCCCCAGTTGATTTCCTCCTTTTCTCTGTCTTCAGTGCCTTCTTTTTCTTCTTTTTCACCTTTCGCCGCTTCCTTTCTCTCTCCCGCTCTCTTTCCCTTTCTTCCCTCTTTTTCCTCTTTTTGTTCTTTTTCTTCTTCTTCTTCTCTTTCTCCTTCTCTTTCCTCCTTTTCTTTTCCCTTTTTTGCCTCTCAGAATCACCACCCGCTCCACTCCTCTCTCTTTCACTCCAGCTTGCCCACCATTCTTGGAGTTGAGAAAGTTGACTCCCCCCTCTCTCCCTTTCTCTCTCTCTGTCCCCCCAGGATGTTCGTGGTTTTCTGGGGGGTATGGGAGGTGGCAGGCGCCCGTGGCTGAAGGAACGAGGCCGGATGATTGAGCGTTCCCTGTCCCTCCCCCGACCGAGGAGGAGGCTTGACTCTTCTGTCAGCTCCTCATCGTCATCATCATCCTCTCCATCTATTCCTCCAGTCCTGTCTCGTGTGCTCCTGGAGGAGCTGTAAGAGTAGGTTGGAGAGGTGGAGCGAGAAGATGAAGCAGATGAAGATGTGGATGTGGATGAAGTGGTCGACGAAGAGGTCGAGGACGTATAGTGCAAGGACGCAGATGGAGAAGGAGGTGTATAGGAGGGGCTGAGGGGTACTGGCACTGGAAGTGAGAGCGGGGGAGAGAGCGGGCGTGCCCTTCTCCCTCCTCCCTCCCTCACTTCATCTCGTGCTGCTCCCCTCCGCCCCAGGGGCAGAATGTTCTCATACAGTGGCCCTCCAGGCTCTTTGGCCTTTTTGGGTCTGCGTTTCCTCCAGAAGGATGAGGGGAGAGGGGGAGAGGGGTGTGGCAGTGGGGGTGTAGGAGGCAGAGGGGCCTGACTCTTAGGAGGCACTCTGGGAGTGCCCAGAGTTTTAACGGCCCCTTTCCCCTGACCTCCGCTGCCACCTCCCACCACCCTCTTCCCCACCCCATGGTCCACGCCTTTTTCTGAGTAGAAAGCCACACTGGCTGGAGGTGGCTGGGGGTGGCCCCTGGGCATAGTCTTGGGGGTCTGGGACCCTGCCTGCTGCTCCATGCAGGGCCCCAGTCCCTCAGGGTCAATGGGACCATAGTATCTCTTATAACCTTCGAGTCCCCCAGCACCTCCAGCACTTGGAGCCCAGTTTGGCGGGACTTTCTGAGCAAAGGGTCCCATGTCAGTGACGGGCCACCTCACAGCCATAGGGTTGGTAGCTGGAGCTGTTTTCGGCAGTCTCCAGCGATCCACCACAGCCAGTCTGCGATCTGGCCGAGGCAGAAAGGTGGTGCAAGGGAGGGGTGCGCCAGCAATGGGTGTGTTGGAGGGGCCCAGTGCTGTCCCAGAATGCATCATGGTGGGAGGTGAGCCTGGTAGAGGTGTTTTGTAGACAGTCTGTGGTTGCTGCTGTTGCGGTGGTTGCTGCTGTTGCGCCATTGCAATAACCGGGTTGGTCATAGACGTTGAGACAACATGTGGCTGGGATGGGACTGTCACCATTGCCGTATGGTGATGAGTGGGCAAAGATTTTGCTCCACCTGGTGCTGTTTCATCCTCAAAGCTGCAACAGCTATACATGCCCTGAGAAGAAGAATAGCAGAAAACATAAATTAAATAACTACGTAAAATACGTAAAATAAGACTTGATTTACTAGTAAAATTAAAAATAATAAACAGTATTCTCTGAATAAATTCATTGCTTTGGGGAAAATGGGGAGAAATAAAATAGGAACAAGTTTGACAACATGAATGTGTACAGATGCAAATATGCCACACACGTACCAAATGCATTTTATTCAATGTAGACAGGTGATGGGGAAAGGGAAAGAGAAATAGGGAAGTGGATGAAAAAAGAAATCATAAAACAGCAACACAATTGACTTCCAGTTTTCCAAAAAAAATGCAAGATTGTTATTTTACAGATAAATAACCATTTCTATTTATAACACTGCTGTGTATTGTTTGGTTTATTAAAATACATACATAAATACATAAATCATAACGACAGTGAGGAAATGGGATAAATGATCAGTACAGCTACAGTAATCACATGCATACGGTGTGGGCTGTTTCCCTCAAGGTCACTGTCAAAGGAACAGGATATCCAGGGTGTGAGCAGAATTGAATTTCAATTAATCTCGCGAATTGACTGAGTGGAATTGAATTGACCCCCGACTCACACTTTCAAAGACTCACACACGGGTAATAGATAAGGGCACACACAGGCATGAACGCACATGGTTACACAAGTGTGTGAATGTAAACCACAGCATTATGCTTTCCGATGATCTTGCAGGTTGTAATGCAGCATTCTTTACAGGGAAAGTTGCCACAAAGAAGAGGTTGTAATTTAAGATATTTAGTGCAGAAAAAAAAACACACACAGAGAACAAAAACCACCTACCCTGCTAATTGCAAGGAGAAAGTCCAATTTGCCGGAACTGGTGGCCATGCAGTGGCGCAGCTTCCAGTAGACCAAGTGTTCCCAGGCAAACACCAGCAGACTCAGGCCCATGGCCACCAGCAGCATGTAGAAGACCCCGGCCATGTTGTCAATATCCAGTTTACTGCTCATCACCTCAATTTTGTCATTATGGCAAATACCAGAGAGCCAGAGGCGCTCCAGCATCTCAATCTCATCTGGAAAGGGAACGGAAATGAACGAGGTTAGAAGAGGGTAAAATTAAAGAGGCCTTTCAAAGAGAGAGAGAGAGAGAAATGGAGGGAGCAGAGTAGACGAGCAGGACTGAAGTGCACTAGGGGGAATGAAATAGGAAAAGACAAGACAAAGGGGTTAAGAGATGAGAGAAGGGATCATGTTGGATAGAAGAATTAAGGCTGGGAGGCTTGGGGTTATTTCAAGATTGTAGAGAAAAACAGACACAGAGAGACAGACAGAGATAGCTAGATACGACAGAGATAATAAGCGGTAAAGTACAGGTACACAGTATTTTCTGGTGTTTGCCCATTATCCAAGGTGTCTCCTCAAGTTCAGAGGTCAGTAAAAACAAAAAGTAATGCAGTGTCCAAAGTAACAAAGAGGAAGGACACTGAGACACAGGGGGAGAGAGTCCAAAACAATGAACTAGCACTGAGAGGTAAAATGGCACCGACAACCTAATCTCAACATTGTAACCCCGAGTAAATGAGTAGAGGAGGAGAGAGGGAGACCAGGAGCGACAGAAAGAGGGTCGGCTGGAATGAGAGTGGGAGAGAAGTAATAAGAGAGTTGGGAAGAATATTTTATAAGGGGACTTTTATAAGGAGAGGGAGGGAGAGGTATTCTTTCTCTGTCCACGAGTGCATCAAGGGAAATGATACAGACAGAGAGACAGACGGAGTTAGAGGGAGCGGGAACAAGGAAAGCTGAGATGGAGGAAGAGAGGCTGAGATTGTGTCATTATGACAAACAGAGGGAACACTCATCGGCTTGAGGACAAGAGGAGAGGAAAAGGAGGGAGAAGTGTGAAGAGAGAGTGAGCACCGATAGGGAGGGACAGAGACAGAGGCGGAGGAGAAGATCATAATCATTTAATTGTGCTGGAGGGATGGTCAGAATCTCCATCAAGGTGGTAAGCTCTCGGGGATTCAAGATTCCCATCTGTTAACCTACCAGGAACCAGGCAGGACCACTTTAACGCAGAACTCTGCCTTTTCATTTATGATCTCACCGGCCTCACGGAGCCACACTGCCCCGCTAAACGTTTGATTGGATGTGGCAGCTGACGGTGTAACCATAGTGATGGACAGCCAGAAGATGCGGCGCATGATTCACGATGGAATTAAAGAGGCGTATTCTTCAACAGGGCTCATAATGAGAGCTTTCTGTTAGACTAATAGAAAAGGCGGGATGAGCAGCGCCGCAATAACCAGGTCTGAAGGTTGCATTTTACTGCATATTACAGTCTCCGAACTAGTCAAGTCAAACGGGTGGAGCAGGGTTTAAATGCTGACAAGTCGCACATCCACCTGCAACGCTGCCGAAGCTCAAGCCTTCTCATTCGTGCCGTCATTAGCTGTTGCTCGTGTAGCTGAGAGGAAGCCGACTCACTCAACTGTGGGATGGGGCTAATGTGTCTCCTGTAGAACATCATTAGCCAATCAGCCGTTGCCTCTCCAGCTCGAGCGGCAGATGGACACAGAGCTGCCGCGGCCCACAGGCAGGATACAGGTGACAAGTCCCTGTCTCAGATTCACTCACATTCCGAGACACAAAGGTCTGTTTTTAACTTTAGAGCAGAGCCCCACTGAGCGGGGTTTATCGGTGTCATTGACCTTCAGGCGCAGCGACGTGTCCAAGCAGGAGCCTGATGTGTAAAATGGCGAGAGTCTTCGTGAAGGGTGCAGATAAACAGGTAGTCTCGTGTCTGCCCTCCACCACTTCACAAGTCCCAGCCAAATCCTTTCTGTAAGCTCTAAGTCTCATCTTCTGGCTTTTCCTGCCATTTGACTTTCCGTGATTCATCTTGTGTGTCTTCGTCTCCCTCTTTTTTACAATCTGACTCTCTGCTCGCTGCGCCTAATACTTCCCTCCCTCAGACCTTTGTGATGGCAGTTGTCTCTACCTCTCAGTCGCAGCCAGCTCAGGCCTGCCAAAGCTGACAGGTGTGTCAAATCCACACTCCACCTCTGTCGTTCCTGGCAGGTCAGGTCAGGTAGAGTTGGCACACTGCAAACGCAAAGCTGGCATGCACCACAAAGACTTTATTTAATAAAGGAAACGCTATTTGCGTGTCTCCATGTTTGTGTGTTTCCAAGTGGCTGTGTGCAAGTTTTTCTGCAGTGTGCCAAATGTGGCACGACGCCAGACATGTCCAGACACACCGAGCTCCACAGTTGTTGAGCAGTAAACCATGACCCGTCCAATCTGCTGCTTCTATCACAACACGACAAACCTCTCGGCATTCACTGCAAGATTTCAGGAAAAAAAAAGAAGCCAAGAGCTGCAAACCCAGCCTCTCACCATGTTTTTTTCTTTTACATCTGCTCACTGAATAATATATTCTTGGTATCAAAATCATGATACTTTGCAAAAAAAATAGAAGTGGATCTGATAAGAAGAAAAAATGGGGAATCTTGCTGCTCCGGAGTTTTTCCCTTTATCAGGGAACAAGTTGAAGTGAGATCAATGGACCATCTATTAAAGCCCTGGTATGAATCACCAGAGGCTACAGCGAGCAGAACAATACACTCACAGGGTTGACAAAGCAGCGGCGCACTCCTCTAGTGTCCCTCTATCCTCTAATGCAGTTGTAAAGTGATATGACTCAACACAGCATGGCACAATAATGATGTAACACTGTGACATGATTTAGCCCAGCTGAAGGTGTGATGCTGAGTCCTTGAGCCGCGGGGGGGATTTTTGAGAGGGCACGCTGAATGTGAGCCCCCCCCGACCACCCACCCCCCCCCCACCCCCACCCCCCACTCCCTCCCTCCACATCCAAACAAACTAATCCTCTTCCTTAGTAATCCACTCCAATAATGCCTACCTATAACCAGAACCCCCATTCACCGCCACCCTGTAACCAGATCCATGCGGCTTACACAGCTGATGTGTGAGCTTTTTGCTGCTCAAGGACAAGGGCACGCACCAAGAATTTAAACAAACAACAACAGACACAGTCATGGCTGTCTGGGCTCCTCGTTTTTTCCTCCACACACAGACACACATCCCTCTTTCAGCTCCAGACGTCAGCCTCGTTTAATAGATCTTGGCACCAAATGGGCATTATCAGTGTGTAAGCAGCTAAAGTGTCTGCACGCCAGAAACAGCTAGAGGACTTTGTCCGCCACGCCATAAGCAAAGCTGATTTAAAACATGAGGATAAGCCAAACAAGCAGCAACCGATTGAGGCAATAAATGCGTGTGGCGGACTGTGTGAAATGACAATCGAGCATTTGTGTAGTGGCAGCTATTGCTAAAAACAGAATCTCTCTGTAAAACACAAAACAAACGTCCTCCCATGGATTAATCCAAGACACAAGTCTGTGCAGCGGACAAACAACATTCTAACAGTGCTCTCCTACTGTAGCTTTCAATTAATTAATAATTTGATCTATTTTCTATATCACTATTTTTGCCTCAGCTCAATCTTTCCACACCTCGTGTTCTGGGTATACTTTCAGGTGTTTCTCCTCAGGTTCTTTCTTCCTCACACTTCCTCACTCCCTGTGTCTGTCTCAGCTAATCTCTAATGAGTGTAAGTCTGTCACCGCACAAGTTGTGATGATCTTTTTTTTACAACATTGACTCACACAAGTAAATCCCTTCTCTTTTTTACCAGTCGGAGCGAGAAAACGGCAAAGAGAGTGAATTGAGTGAAAAGGAGCGAGGGCTCGTGCACCTTCACCATCAGAATTAAATCATTTTTGCAAAGCTCCAGATGAACAACTAACATTGTTCTTCCTCCCACCCCCTCGTCTATTTCTCATCCTCGCTTCGAACCAATAAAGAGACCTACAAACCTCTTTAGCAGCACCATCAGCCCTCTCCTACACACCATTATTCCCTCTGTCACAATCAAAACCCCTCGCAGCCATTACTCTCTCCACACTTTAACCTCCCCCATCCACTTCTCTACATCCTCTCATTCATCTACCCCGTGTCCTGGATCCACCCCCCACCGTTTCTCTGTCAAGCCATTTTACCCATAACCTTCCATTCGCCCCTCCGATGTCCTAATTATTTTCCTCTCCACCCTCCCCTTCCCCACACAGAGCTCTTACCATCTCCCACCAGCTGCAGCAGGGCCAGGTCAAGAGGACGTTTCCAGCGTGAGTTTTTGTGCAGGGCGATACCGTAGCCTGTGGTGGCAAAAACCTTCCCCGAGCCTATGGTCATCACCTTGGAAAAGGGACAGTGTTCAGATATATATAAAGAAAAATGACAGAGGCAAACGTACATGTGGAGTCTGCAGTGTGTGAGCAACGATGCTCTTGTGGCTGAGTCCTCACCTTACAACCTTCGTCCTTCCTGGCCATATAGTTCAATACTGCAGCATCATAAATAAAAGCATCCAGTTTCCTGTAAAGGGATCAAGGGGAAATTCATTCATCATTTAATGGGGAGAGAGCGAGCAGAGGGATGGAGAGACCGGCTGAAGCAGGGGAGGAGGTGTAAAGGTGGATCTTTGCGATGTACCTGGGAAGGCAGGCGCGGTGCAGAAGTATACGGCAGACAGGCACACAATGATGGGCATACAAAGTTAAATCATAACAAGAAAAAGGAGGGAAGGCTGGAATAGTAAAGCAGGCTTGGCGGAAAGAGGGAAAACACAAGGAGAATATAATAAGGCAGAGATCAGGGAAAGATGTGTGAGTAAGAGTTAGTGGCAAGGTGGTGCAGGAGGCGGTGGAGAGCAGGAGGATGGGGATTTATATGGTGCGAAGAGCGCAGTGACAGGGAGAGAGAGAGGGAGAGGGGGGAGATTTACACACTTCGGGGGGAAAAGACATGGGACAGAGCCAGAGAGTGATGAGGATTTTAAAGTTCAAAATACAGACACGCAGAGAAAGCACACTGGGCAGGGAAAGAATGGACCAAAAGGAGAAAGGGGAGAAATGATGAGATTGCAGGGCAGAAGATGAGTGAGAGAAATGGAGAGATAAGTATCGGGGAGCAGAAATAAAGAGAGCAGGGGAGATGCAGGAGTTTCTCGCTTTTTGTGCATGTTAACGCCGAGCTATAATTGTGGTGGCAAAGCAACGGGGAGGGAGAAACGATCACAGAGGCTTAGGATAAAGTAAACTGGGATTACCCAGCACGTGACGGGTGATTGAGATTTTACTAGAAAGTGAGGAGGGAAACGCTGCTTGCACCGTGTGGGAGGGGGGAGATAGCAGTGAAGGTGTAAAGTTGAGAGAATCTGGTGCAGGAAGAGCAACAGAGGATGTGAAATGCTGGACTGGGTTGAAACGAGCGCCACACAGATTATATGATGGCCTGCTAGTACGGAAATGAGCACAATTCAAAGAAAGAACAAAGATTAAAGATAAAAAAATATTAAGAACTATCTAGATCAGATGCATCATCCTCATCTGATAGGTTGATGCACATAAAAGCATTTTGTTGAATGGATCTTGTGATAACATTGTATTATCTGTTGTGTATTATCTGATTACAATTGGCAGCATCTTAGAAGACATCGTTAATTAAATCATAGGGGGTCCTCCCACCTGGACTATTGTCACAAACATTTGCTTTGATCTCTATCTGACGTGTTTCTGACATTGCCGTGTTATTTTCATTATCCGATTGTATTGTAAAAAGCACACTTTTCCTTTTATTCACTTTATTAATTTATTACCACTGCCAAAACACTCTGGTTTTACTAACAGCGACGTGAACATCCTTTCGTTAAAACATTAAAATTGTCCCCAAGCTATCCTGAAAGCTGCTTTCGCTTCTCTCCCTTCTTCTGTAGTTCTGCGCTGTCTCAACTTCCTACAATTAGTCCGAAATTATCTAAAAACTATTCTATATGCAAATATTCCCCTGGTCCGAGGAACCTTTCACACAGAAGGTAGATGTCAAAGTGATCACTTCTACCTTTGCCTTTATTTCACTTCAACCCTTTTACAACCACTATCTGAAGATAAACCATTGAAGAAGGATTGGTTTGTTTTTGATTATCTCATAAAGGTTTTATATTGAGTTGGACTTTTGAAACAAGGATCCTTGTTTTGGTGGGATTCCTCAGAACAGAATTGCTGCTAATGATTCATTTACAACTTGAGGGTCAGTACTTAACCATTGCTGTGAGCACCTCGGTTGTTGTTGTTTTACAGTGTCTTTAAACAGTGTCTGTGCTTTATGAAGCAGAAATGATTTTATATGTCAAGCAGACAACATCAAGTTTTACCAGAAAGAACAGATATGGAGAAAGGCAAACTGACCCGTCCTTTAGGTTGAGTATGGCATCCTCCACTCCTCTCTGGTTGTATTTGCCCATGTACTGGTGCATGTCTGGGTAGTTGGAGCGGATATTCTTTTCCGTGCTCCCGTTGGGCACCGTGCCAAACTTGAGAGGCGGGTACTGCTCCTCGGGATGCTGAAACTATCGCAGCAAGGGAAGGCGAGAGAGGAAGATGGAAGGGGCATGAGACACACCAGGCTGTGCACCAATCTGTCTGACCTATTTCTGTCCACTTTCCCAGACCCACTCGCAACACTCCATGCACAGTCAAATCTCTGAGAAGAGACCAGTCCGTGGGCTTAAAGTCGTATTTAGCACTGTGTTTTGATGTATTCAGGAACTGTGGTAATGTAGTCATGTTAAATGAGATTTTATTCATTTCTAAATTCCTATGCTTTAATCAATTTAAGATTCAAATGCATGGGATTTGGCTCACTCTAAGACTTTAATTCTCCTTCGGCTCTCCCCACTTAATCAGTATTCAAGCCACGAAGTACCTTCTTGTCCGAGAGGCCTGACACGGTGTCAATGTACTCCTCCTGGATCATGAAAGCGGCCAGGTTAGCAGTGTAGGAGGCCAGAAAGATGACGGCAAAGAAGGCCCAGATCAGCACCATGATCTTGCTGGTGGTTCCTCTGGGGTTCTCCACCGGCACCGAGTTGTTGAAGACAATGGCCCATAAAAGCCATACAGACTTCCCTATAGTGAAAGTAGACCCTCCAGCCTCTGCCCACAATGATGGAGGGAAAAAAAGAGTGAGAAATAAAGAAAGACGTTTGAGTCTAATGAGTGGTGGTAACATTATTTTTGAACATGTCACAAAAGTGTATACAGTAGCAGTGGAATGTAGATTCAAATGATACTTTCCTGAATGATCCGTAAAATGGGTTTACTGTATAAGAAAATATCTCGCCGGCTTTTTGACACCAACGCTCATAAGGCGGCAACTATAGGTTTCAAGGATGGCAATTTTCATTCCCGCTGAGTGATCTTACAGCGATTAAAGCACATGGTTAATATCAACATTCAAAAGGTCTAACACACTCCTGCTTGTATAGGACGGGAGCAACGGAGGAAGGAAGGGGAGAGATGAGAGTGAAAAAGAGGGATATATGAGGGGATGACAGAGGGCTGAAATTATGTAGAGAACAGCAATCATGCAGTAAAAGAGGCGAGTCAGGCTGAATATTGGCATCAGGGGTGCTGAATATCACAGGGCTACAAACGATGCTGTTGAATAATAAATAGCTGCTTCAATATCAAGAAGACTTGGACACTGTTCAACATACTACTCGCCCCACTCACAGTCAGAGACTCAAGCCTGACCCTCGCTTCATTTTGAATGTAACTGATACTAAGAAAACAAACTTCAATGAAACACAAAACTTGACAATTAATTTTCTTAACCACATTCCAGGAGTGTGTTCAGTGTCCATTTGGTCCATGTGGCCATGGATCCACCGCGCAGGCAGAGCCACGTTTCATGCTTGGAGAAACAGCTTAGACCCATCACTCACTCTTGCCATTCTGGAGACTGCGGTTGTAGCCCACAGGGCTGAAGAACTCAAAAATAAAGACGGTCACAGCGACCACAGTCAGGCACATGACGAACATCATCACCCACACTGCTGGGCTGTAGGGCTCTTTAAAGGAAAACCAAAAAGCACAAACTCACTTAATTAACTGTTTGGTGTTACATTATTAATACTTTATTTGATTACAATAGTATTATTCTTATCAATAGAATGGACAAGAATGTTTCAAGTGTATAAAGTAGACATACAGTATATATGTGCTGTGAAAAAAGTGACCACTGAGGCAAACGTACAGTAGTCTCCATAAGTCCATAAACGCTGTGTTACTTTTTTACAATCATCTCACTGCAGTCTATAGGCCAATAACACTGCTCTCCTGCTGGAGCCTTGAGACTGCTGACAGAGTGAAACTATAAGTTGTGAAGACACAGGCAGCTAAGAAAAAGTAACGGCTAATTTAAATGTAAAGACCGGCAGCCAAACGCTGAGGTGTTTTATGCAAACTCAACGCTTTACAATTAGATTAGGTCCTGCACGCCGATTAGCCTGCCGCCCGAAAACAGAGCCTCTTACCCAAGAAAGCTGATGGTGAGACAGTTCCATTGCTACGTGAGACCATGACGCTGATCCCCGTCTCCACAAAAGGGACCGAGAAATCCACAACCTCCGACCGCTCCTCGTTGATGGTCAGCGAGCCGATGGCCATGTCCGCTCGCTTGTAAACCACCTGAAGGGGAAGACAGAGAAATCTAATCAAAGGTAATTCTTGTGGAGGTGATAGAGAGACAAGGACTGTCCTCAACAGTCCACAGGGGTTTGTCTCCTGCAGGTGAGACAGTGAAATGTCTGCACCCTGACCCTTCGTACAACCTTGGATGATACGGGCCAAGGATACAGGCCTGTACAAACAGTGAACGTCTCTTGGGCTTTTCATCCCCGTGCCACCGTGTAGAGAAACCTGGAAACCGCTGTGTCGGCTGATTGTACAAGTGAAACGTTAATCTACATTAGACATGGCACATCCGGTCTTCAGAGCAAATCAGCAGAAAAGCGAAGCGGAGCGGAAAGCAAAGCGCCCTCTCAACTTTGCAGAGTCCCTGGATTACCTGATCAAAGAATGGCAGGCTGATCAAAAGACCGACACTAGTTTGGGAAAACAAAATTCATTTGGACTCTTACGTGTCAGAATAGATTAATATAAATGATCACACAGGGGAGGGCAGGGGAACTGTTCTGGAGCCCATGACAACTGGTGTTTGGCTAGTTCCCTCCGAGACCAAGATAGAAACAGCGTGAGGCTTCGATGAAACAGCAGCCCCCATATCGACCGCAGTGTGTGTGTGTGAGCATGTGCGTCAGCTCTCTCCGTCTGTGGGTGTTTGTGCTTGTTTTTTTTATTTTTCTGCCAGCAGGTTGTGTCTTGTCTTGATGGGGGATCATGAACCTCTGTGAGTATTGCCAAGAAAATATCAAGGACTAATCGCAACTAGACCAGGGGTGTCAGCCAGCGTGTGTGCTGTTAGCGTGTCTCAAAGAGTGTCTCTGCAGATGAAGACACTAGGGACGTGTTTGCAGGAGACTATGTGTTCACTACATGGCCTATCCTTCAATCTAAATGTATAACGTTCTATTACAGGATATGTTTGAGTACTGTATGTACATTTGTGTGTGTGTGGGTGTGTGTGTGCGTGTGTAAAAGCAGTGATTAAGTGGCCATAATTCTCAGCAATAAATGTGACGCACATTCACCCTGGAACACAGGCGCACCTGTGCAGGAGGAATGCCACTGTGCCACTTGTTGGCTGGAAATGCAACACAAAGTATGCATAGGCACAAATATCAACGCACGCACACAGACACATGCCCTCCCATGTTGAGAACACTTTGTCATAAGGGCAGATAAGCACATACACACCCACACACACACACACACACACTAAGACTTGCCTCTCCAATCATGCCGTTCCAAACTCCATCAATTTTCTTCCCATGTTTCCCATTGGTCACTAGGTAAAGGTCATAGGTGAAGCCAACGATCTTGGCCAGTCTCTTGAGGATGTCAATGCAGAAGCCTTTGCAGCACTGCTTCATGGGAGCCACGCCCTCGTGGATGGAACTGGAAAGGAATTGTAAAGGGAACAAATAAAACTGTCAGACAAAAAGCCCCCCCAAAAAAACTCATCCTTATTGAATTGTAACAGTGCATTTCAAAATTGGATGAATTCCAAAATGAAATAGAGGGGAAATGAAACAAAGGAAAAAGGAAAAGGAGGCACTCAGGAGGAAGTGGTCACAAACAGGGAGGATCGTGGCCGAGCCCTCGGTGACAGGTTTGATCGAGCAGTGGAAGACAGGTGCCGTCATCCCTCCGGAGGCTGATGAACCTTAAAGCTCCACTGTGGTCATATCTGATTCAGACCCCTGAGTCATTCCACTGATCCTCTGGAGAGGAGTCTGTTATTGATCATGGTCAGGGAGTGAAGAGGCCACAGTTTTGATAGGTTGATTGATGTCCCCTCCATCGGACGGCATCATGAGAGCTCAGGAACTCCAGTCATTACAGCGGTAAATAAAGAAGAGAAGCTACTTTTCTTATTACTACTCTCCTATGATATTCTTCAGGGATTTTTTTTTCCATATGTAGTAAATGACATCAAATGCATAATAAGACATATCAACCTAAAACTAATCTTTAGTGAATTCAAACCTGGCATTGAGGGGTCGTCTGCAGGGCACTGAGTCACGGATGCAGGTCCCCGACGCAGGGTCCGCCAGCTCCACGATGACAAATGGCCTTTCCTCCAGGGTGACAACACGCAGGTGCTGGGCATCATCAGGTGGTTTAAGGAACGGCCCGTAGCGGGACCAGGCCGGGTACCGCAGCCTCAGCACGCCATTCTCCCACCAGCCTACCTGGGGGAACAGGAGAGAGAGACATTAGAGAGGGGCGTAGTAGGGCTTAATATTAACAACAATCATTATTTATTTTTTTTAACTGAAAGAACAGTTTCTCTGTAATGATAAGCAAAACCACGTTACACTTATGAACACAAAGAAAGGATTAAAAAAACAAGTCATCCCACATTTGCCTTTTCTCAACATAAAAAGGTGAGGGGGAAGGAGAGGTACTTTTTAGTTGTTGTAAAAAATGTCTAATTTACATAATGCTTCTTAAACTTGGTATTCAGGTCTTTTAATAAAAACATTTTATTTTATTAAGGTTTGGTGTAGACAGGACCACCAAGGTAATAAATGCATGTTGTGTGTCGTAGTTCCTCGAGGTATGCTGGGGCAGCTGTGGCTCAGGAGGAAGAGCGTGTCGTCCACTAATCACCACTAACCTAAAGGTCGCTGCATGGCTAGAAACCATGCGGGCCCCTCCAGTCTGTGGGCCCAGATGTCCTTGGGCAAGACACTGAACCCCCACATCGCCCCTGATGGCTCTGCCCGCAGTGAATAAATGGGATTTTTTCTTAAAAGCACTGCGCATAGAAGTGCTGTATAAAGGGGTGAATGTGATTTGTATTGTCGAGAGCTATCAGTGGTAAATAAGACTAGAGAAGTGTTATATTATTACAGTCCATTTACCATTGCTGTGTGTTTAGTGAAATGTTGTGTTTTGACTCTCAGTGTCCTTCAGGAACCCTCTGTTGGAAAGTCTGTCTTTTCAGTGTGAGGCGATAACTCAACAGATTGGAAAGATTAGGTCGGAGTTACTTGACATAACATTTTGTGGGTCAATGTGTTAAAACCCAAACAGGAAGATTAGAAGGAAGATGGTTGTTATGAATTTTTACCATGGATGTGTTATAAGACCTAGTTACTGGACTGAAAATGGCGGCTGTTCAGCTCTATAGGGATTGCTCAATACATCAATTCAACATTTGCAGTTTCGAGGCCAACACAACGTATAGATCATACAACCAGTGGACAAGGTCACACAGAGTCTATCGCACAATAATCTCATTCTGGGATCACACACTCAAGTTTTTGATCATTTTATAGTGTAGATTAGTTCAATATATAATTTTCGAATATAATTAAAGATATCTTATAGCTACTACATTTAGGTTTGCTTATATGTCCTTAAACAAGAGGCGTGTATTAATTATATTCGATGCCTTCGAATATAATAAATCAAACAGAATATGGACATTTATGTGCACATTTTAAGATCGTTTGAATAAATACATATTTGAAATGAATAATGCTACTAATTACTTTAAATTAGAGATGGTATTTAGGAATATGTCAAGGTGCAGATAGTGATGGTGTTGCCAAATCAGCTCAAAACAGGAGATTAACACTTTTTTTAAAGCCTCAAATACAGTGTGTAACATTTATAATTATTATTTGTTTATTTAGAATTTTCACATCATTGCAAATACACAGTGAAGATACAAAATCTTAAATAACAGTGTGCTCACTCGCTTCATTTTAAAACACCAAGCCCTCACATTCATTGTTATGTGTAATGGGAGCAATAACCTGACAAACATGTGCATGTAAAAAAGGCTTCACTGATTAATGAGGCTGCGGTGCTTATCCACATATACGTTCCTACAGGTCATTTACTTAAGTGTCAATTTATACATCAAATTAAATTACTCCAGCGTACATATAGACTATCGCCTTTGAGTAGCATGAGAGCGAGTGTCTCACAGATACACACACTTGGGGATTTGTGGTGACGGAGGTGTTTTAGTGGCAACCTGGACGTTTTTTTTCACGCACACTGGGGAAAATCTGGGGGAAACACATTTGCAATTGTATAACAAACACACAGCAGACCCATTGCAACACATGCCACTTCAGTGGGATTTTAAAAACCTGTCCTTGGATGATGGTGTGAGACCTCAGGGTTCTGTGTCCATCGTTGACCTGAAAATGTCCGTCAAGCCTCCATTTGGCTGCAGCGTTGTTTTCCCAGTTTCTTTGCATTGTTTATATGCACTCAGGATGGGTTGTGTGTTTGTGCCAGACGTTTGAAAGCAGCACAAGGCAGAACCACACCTAGGAAGATTCAGTCTTTTTTTTTGTATGAAACTTGACACATCTTGGCACGATCGCCTGATAAAAGTCACGTCTAACAGTCGTGACAGGCGCCACTGAGGTGATGTACACAAAAAGAAAGTGTGCATACATACTGTATACTCATGAATACCTACACAGAAATACAGGGAGGTATATACAGTAAACTTAGGCACACATAGTAAAGTAAGTTTGGCAGCTTCCTGTAACTTCTAAGTGCTGGCAGAGACCACAGCTCTGACCGCAGCTCCACAACACACATTCAATCAAAACCCACTCGAGGGAACACACACAGCAAACAGAGAGAGTTACGGAAGATCACTCTACTCTCGAGCCATTTTCAGACATATTCATATCCAGTATGGAGAGCCCAGCAGGAGATTGTCCAAATTAGACACGTTCACAACAGGAAAAATGCCAGAGGCAGGAAGTGACATATAAATTCCATGTTTTTGTTTAAAGCATATAGACACCAGAATCTGCCCTTATCGCCCAAACGCTCTTAAACCTACTGCCCTTCCAGAAAATATCAGCTGAACGTTCAGTGCATACCTGAAAGCAGCTTGAATAAAACAAATAACCAGACAAGTGCATGCTCCAAAAAAACTACCACTTCCCACTTTACAAGTTCTTAGAATATCTTGGGACATAAGTGTGAGAACTGGGAACCACTTAGACCCGAAACAATATCCTTTAGCAGCTGTCGATGATGGTAATAAATGTTCATTGACTTCTGATAGTAACCTGGAACATCAAGCTCCGTAATGCAGGAACGAGCCACGCTAATGCAGGACAACCTTCAATACTCGGCTGCAGTGCTCCAGTAAAGCAAGATGGGAGTGCGCTCCCGGGCTCTAGGTAATGCTGCAGTCTTGAACAGAGAGCATTAAATATTCAGGGAGAGCCAACAGCATGGATGTGCATAATAGGCAGATACAGGCATGTTCTCCTCCTTGTGGGTGGGTGTGTATGTGTGTGGAATAAGGTTTATGCAAGAAGTGTGTAGATACATATGGGGGTCTGTGAGGAAGCTCTAAGTATGTGAGTGTATCAGAGTGTGTGTGTGTGTGTGTGTGTGTGTGTGTGTGTGTGCGTGTGTGTGTGGTGTGTGCGTGTGTGGGCGTGTTTTGTACCCTGGGTTTGCACAGAGTCGAAGGACCAGCGTAGGACCTTCTAATTGAAAGGGATTTGAGGGATATGGCAGGAGTCAGCATGTTACAACACGCTGAGACTGGACTCTGGTGGGCTGTTAAAACCAGCAGGAGGCTGAGAACCACCAGTGTGTGTGTGTGTCTGTGTGTGTGTGTGTGTGTGTGTGTGTGTGTGTGTGTGTGTGTGTGCATGTGTGTGTGTGAGCAAAGGCATGTGTAGGCAGCGGTATTTGTATTTGTGCGGTGTTTGTGATAGTGTGCAGTTGCGGAGCATATGTTCTGAGAGCGCTGTGTGTCGGTGCACATGTACCGCGCGGTGCTGATGAGAATGAGCATCGCTCTCTCTCTTCTGACACCGACGAGGGTGAAAATCCCTCTGTATCAAAGGGGGAAGCATCTGCAACAGGTGACAAGGCTTCCTTTTGAGGATTTGTGAACAAACCACAGCTTTATAGAATATGCATGACATGCCAGGGGTGCCGGGTCTTTGTAGCGGCTCATGCAGTTTGTGTAGACAAGACACTCGAACAGCGAAAACAATGGCGAGGCTACCAGATGGCAATGACACCCAGATTTCTTCATCTCTATTTAAATTCGCGTTTAATTTTACAGCACAGACGAAAGCAAGCCGGGCAAGAAACGAGAAGAAATCAGCAACTCCTGATTAGAAAAACAACCAAACACTGTTTTCTAAAAAGAAAGAAAAGAGGAAGAATTAAATGCATGAGTGGAAATGTATGACTGCGGGGCTGTTGCTGCAGCTAATGATTAGTTTCATTTCTATTCATTACTGGCCGAGAGGTGAGAGAAGACAGTCCTTGTTCCGTGGTGAAATACAATCCAACATTCCGCCTCAACTCACATGCAGATTCGACAGCGTCAGTTTGTAAAATCAAGTGGGTTTTAAGGCTCTGTGTTACTCTCCCTCTGCTGCATCTCAGCAAGGAAATACTGTCCAGGGAAACACAAAGAGGGAGTCTCACAGAAAATAGACAGTAACTCTGGAACAAAATCACTTGGGTTGGATAGCTATGCCTGTTAAAATCTCATATTAAATTCAGATTAGCTTCTTGCACAAAACTAGAGCTGTGGATTTTGCCCTTCCTGTTTCGAGGAGGTAAGATTACAGCAACCAGTTTCCTAGGTGCAATTGGACAGACCTAATTGTCTGAAACTTTAACTTATATTGGTCGATGGATGTGTCACCATTCTAGCAACCAATGGCGCCGGGCACGTTGTTTGTTTTGTCGGATCCACAGTCCAAAGCCCCAGCGTTTTTAGATTTTTAATAAATGATGAACGAAAAAAATAACAGCAATTCTTCACATTATAGCTGGAAATGTGTGTGTTTGTCTGTGTATGTGCGTTTTTGTGTGTGTGTGTGTGTGTGTGTGTCTGTGTGGTATCCAGCGAATGTGCTTTAACCGAGTAACAGCAGAGGAGCAGCAGAAAGTGAACGAGCACAGTAGGCGCACACAAAGCGCGGTCAAATGGTCAGCAGCCAGCTCCTCTCCTCTGCCTCGGGCACCAATAGCCACAGTGAACTTTACATGATCATAAAACCCCTGTGACCTGCCCACCCTCGCTGTCAGATTTAAATATTCTTGTTGCCAATGCAGCACAGATCTGCTCCTCCAGCTCGCATGGAGAGATTAAGACCCAAGAACACTGCTCGAATCAGCATAAAACACTGTGTGGGGCTCAGCTGCTTGGCGCTTTTAGTCCTCGCTTGCTCCGGGCAGCATCTCGCAAGTGTCAGGATTCAAACGGTTAATGGAGACGGCACAACAACATGCAATCAAGTGTAGCACGAGACTCAGCACAGATTCAGAGAACTGGTGTCATGTCCTTACATCTTCCCATCCCCGTCCAGGTGTCCAGGAAATGACATCCAGGAATGGGTTCGACAGGTAACCATCGATGCTGAAGGAGTAGTCTCGACCGCCGAGTGTGATGTTGCTGAAATACCTGCATGGCAACGGGTGGAAGCAAAAGAAAGAGCAGGCAGTAAGTAAATGGCAGAAAAAAAAACGCATAACATAAATGAATTAACTAAATGCATTGCTGGAGAAGAAGAGGAAAAAGTAGAACGCTGGTTTTGATGCAAACAGAAAGTCTGCCCTGTTCTCCTTCCTCCTTGAAACTAGATCATAACATTGCCACGGTGTCAGTCAGGGCTTGTCTGTAAATCCAATCAACAGACAAATGATCAGATGTACGGAGATGTCAGGATCTTTGAAGTGAAACCAGTGCAGCACTCCGAATCGGCTGCGAGCTCCATGGTTTGTCTGATAATCACGCAGGACAGACCTTCTAATTGCCTCCTCGTGTCATCTTGCTGGCTTCAAAACACAATATCTGAAAGATTCTTCTGCTTTTTACATCACAGAAATACCTCAGATGGAACAACAGCTTGTAGTTGCAGACAGTGAACAGCAGGTAGCAGTGCAAAAAAGACCCAAATGGAAATGAGATGTGTTCTGAAAGAAGAATCCATTAATCATTTCCCTTTAATCGCCACGTTGTTTGTGCTCTGTTTCATTAAAAAAAATTATAATGATATCAATATGCCTGCTCAGCTCGATTTCATCTTCACCAGACTTCCACTCGTCTCTCCACGTAACGTAATGTGTGTGTGCAGAGCCAAAGTGACTGGTGTTCAAAATGAACTGCCACGATAACCAGAAGCACTTGAGCTACCTGTTAGAGTCTGCTGCTCTGTTTGCACAGGCTACAAGGAATATATTAAAGCCTGCAGCTCATTAATATACATAAGACATGGTCCGCTTGCTACAGATGCTGGGATTAATTTAGCCAACTCACAACTACATGCAACAACATCTATTTTGCATGGATGATAGCCTGCTCCAAACTCAGACATCCCCCTGCTCTCTGACTCTGAAACCACTAAAACTACCACCCGTATATCTGCCAGCTCATTCTGGCGTTCATTCCCTTTTTTTCCTTTTTCACATATTCTGTCTGGAGTCTGCCAACTGCCTTGTACTTACTCCCAGCCTAATATGTATCTTCCTTTCCTTCTCACATTCTGCCCTTAAACATTTCCCCTTTTACCCTGATGTCAGTCTCACCTCATCCTGCCCCGCACTCTCTGAGTCTGATTGGCATCCGTCATGCAGTTGGTGACAAAGTTGGGCCCACCCGTTGTTCCGTAATCCTTGCGCATGGCCACTGCCCCGTGAGTCAGCACGGACACACCGCGAGCAATCCTACGGCGCGGCTCGTCCCTCCAGCCCTGAGGCCGCACGGCGAACACAGCCCGCGGCAGGTTCTCCATCCCTAAACCTGAGAGAGCTGGCCCCACGGTAAACCACATGTGCGAGGCTCCGGCCTGACCGGCGGCCCAGGCAGCTCGGAACACCAGCTCGGCCTCCTCCTGGGAGCAGTACAGCAAACGGACCTGGAGGACAGCAGGAAGGCAGGGAGAGAGCAGGGACGAGGGGAGACACACACACACATACACGCTAGTGAGATAAGGGGGGGACAGGGGAGACATGGAGAGAGACAGAGGGTGGAAGGAGTAAGGGGAGAAAGATAGAGCTGGAGCATAGGTGCACCTGAGAGGGAGGTGGAGGGGGCGGGGGGCTGGATAGAAAAGGCAGTGTTAAGAAAAAACGAGGATGCTGGGAGAGGTAAGTGAAAGGGTAGAGTAAGCTGATGTGATTAGGTTCATGGGAGTTGAGCATATGATTCGGAGAGAGAGAGAGAGAGAGGCAGACACACGGGAAAGGGGGAGAATTGCATATCTGTACGTGATACGCACTAACCAGGAGGTGCACAAGCAATGGAGGTCAGTGCTTAATGAGCTGGGGCCTGATGAAACAAGTCACAGTAATGAATAATGAAACTAGGAGTAAAACGTTAAAGGGAAAACGAAACAAGTGGTAGCGCGCAGAAATGGAGTGGGAGAGTGGGGACGCATTGGGATGTGGGGGCGGTTAAAGACCAAACACACCTGAGGGAAAACAAGGGGGGATGAGGTTAAACTGTGATATGTGTTATTAAAAGCAGGGTGGAGAAAAGACCCGGAGACAACAGGAGACGGAGAGGGGGACACAAGCGAATGGAGGGAAGTAATCAGAGATCGGAAAACAGAAGAGTCACCCCTTGGAGAACGGAAAGGAAGAGGGAGGATCGAAAAAGAAAAGCAAAGGATGACACATTTTGGTGAAATCAGAGCCTGAAGAGAAAAGAGATTTTTTTAATCTGAAGAAGTGGAGATGATGGAGTTAGGCGGGAGGGGAGAAACGGAGGGAAAACATTAAAGAGAGAGAATGCAACATTGAAAGACAAAGCCTTGACAGTGAATGAGCTCTCTGCAGCAAGTGCTGAGCTAAGGATGGGTGGTGGTGGGGGGGGGGGGGGGGGGGGGGGGGTAAGAGATTGACCAAAGAGGGTTTTAAGGGGTTAGGGGGGAAATGGAAAAAGAAAGAAGGGATCGACAAGAAGAGGATGGAGCTGATCTGAGGGAAAAGATGGAAAAGCGCGGGCATGAGGTTAAATGCTGACAAATACCCGAGAAGAAAGAGTGTTTGAAATAAAAGAAATACATAAGAGATGACTGCGAGAGGAATCAAGACCAAGGGGAGTCGAAGGACAAAAAAGAGGAAGACGAGTCTTTCATGGAGGAAGAGGAGGAGGGAGTCGGGGAAACAGACTGAAAGCACATTTTGAGAATTGCGTCTTCATTGAATTTTGAACTGTAATGGCTTGGCAAAACAATCCTGCCTGTATGCCAATAAACCTCCAGTGAATTAGGCTGGGAATGAGAGTGACAGGAGGAGGAGGTGGAGGAGGAGGAGGAAGTAGAGTGGGGGGGAAAGAGAGCGACAGACAGAGAGGGGGACTGAATTAAGAAGGGAAGGAGAGAATCGGTTATAAACAGACACACACGATATCTAAAGACGGCAAATGAAGAAAGAGAGGAACACACAACAGAGTGAAAAGGGAGCAGAAGAAACACTGACAAGGCAGAAGCTGGAAGAGGAATGGAGCAAAGGAAAGACAGTGAGAGATTTGAGTAGAAATTGACCCGGACCCCGGCGCCAGGTCATCCGCAATGTAGAAGACGAGCACCATGTTGCAGAGAGAGAGAGAGAGAGAGAGAGAGAGAGAGAGAGAGAGAGAGCATGTAATGTAAACATCACTAAGCAATCACAAGCATTTATTAGCCCTGCAGAGACCAGCTAAAAGAAGTAGGGGGTTGTTGTGAAAAGCAAGAGCGTTAGAAAGCAAGCACAGGCAACGCGCTGCAGGCAGCATGTTATATTAACAGTGACACAAGCCGAGTGGAGTCAAAGGAATCCAGTGCACATGTACACACACACACACACACACACACTCACACACACGCAGAGCTGCAGTGCCCATGCTGGGACATTAGCGATGACATTGAGACCCAGACTAAACTGAGCCAGTGGAGAGCCGAGTCCGTGGCCCGGGGAAGACATGCGGCCAGAGGGATGGACGAATGGGACTGAAGGAGTGGAAGAGAGCTGTACAGGGACAGAGGTGAAAAGCAAAGCAGCAGAGGAGAGTGAGCTTGTCTCCAGGCAAAGAAACCGTTGGAGGGGAGGCAGAGGGAGGAAAGGAGGGAGGGGAGTAAGCATAAGAAACAAGATGAGTGAAAAATTGAACAGGAGGGATTGTGGGGTCAAGGATGGTGGTGAAGAGGTTTAAGGGAACATAATAGGGTTGGAAAAGAAAAAGGTCGGGGGCTGAGTGGGGTGGGACAGCGTGGTGGGACTGAAGAGCAAGGGCAGTGGGAGGGAAAGTTTGGAATGAGTGAGGAATAGGAAGGGAAGAACGAGCGAGGTAGTGGGGGAAGAAGAGGGAGCAGGCATACAGTGTGGATTAATGGAACACACCAGAGGTACAAACCAAAACCACAAGTCATTCCGGTCGAGGTCAATGAATCAATTTGAAGTTTAAGAGGTGGTTTTTCGGACTTCGTTTTCTCTTTGTACTCCAAAACAAATCAACCAAAATTGAATCGTGAAGTAGATTCAGGTGATTCAGGTTCAAACTCTCCAAAGGCGGGTGTTTGTAAACCGTGTTCATTTCCTTGCAGTGGCCGGTCAGTGGTGTGCTGGATACAAACTGTTGCTGTGCAGACAAATATTGATCAAACCAAAATAAAAGGTTTGGGGTTTTGGGGGGTAAATTAATGCAGGAGATAGAAATACCCTAGCTTTAAATAGTTGAGTCATAGTAAACATCATATAAAGGATCCACAATGGAGAGGTGACACGGTGTATAGTTTATACAACAGCGTGTTACAGACAGGGAGGATTGGGATGTTTTTTCCCAGAACCTTAAAGCTACTTACGGGAATCAAGGGGAAAACTGTGAGCGGTTTAACTTGTTTAGGACTTTGAACTCAGCAACTCTTCACACGTTGCCACATGACAAGCAGCCAGCAGATCAGATTGACTTGTGGTTCCCTTGCACCGTTGAACAGTTTGTGCCTCGGCAGATGGGAGGGGGGAGAGAAGAACAGAGGGATAGAGGAGAGAGGGGAGAGAGAGATGCGGAGGGGGTGAGGGAGAGACGAAGAAGGAAGGAAAAAGCTGGGAAGCCACCTGTCAGAAAGGGGGCCCCACACCCCCCAATGACACTCGCAGCACTTCCTCCCCTTTCCTCCCCCCCTTTCCCCCCCCTCCCTCCCCCCTGTCTCACCTGCGCCTCGTTCTCCTTCAGCAGCCTGCGCGTGCGTGCCCCCCCGGGGTCGTCGGTCACGTTCAGGATCACCACACTCTTCTTCTCCCAGCCGATGAAAGAGCCGTCCGTCAGGCCCTCCACCACGGACAGGAAGTCCTGGTAGCCGTGGTGACGTGTGCACACCACGGAGAAGGCGGTCCAATCGTACTCCTCCAGCACCTCGAAGATGACCTCCAGCTGGAGGGCAGTGGAGGAGCTGAACTGGAGAAAGATGGAACCTGATTCCTGATTTGGGGAAGAGAGCAGCAGATGTGGTTAAAATAAAAAGTTAGATTCATCCCCTGAAGTTCTACCGTGTCTCAACTGCAGCTACGATACAGCTCGTGAAGCCAGGGACAGCGTTTTCTAAACACAGAACTACAACTCCCTGGACTGCTCCATCTTCATGCATAACATCGAGGCAGCATGGGGCTTGACGTTTTTACGGAGCAGCAGCAGCACTCGTGCAGCCACAGGGCTAACACAGCTTGGAATGTTGCTCAAATTCTCCAATGGCTTCCAAAAGGGAGTGTTTCTAAAAAGTCAGCTTAAGGGAAGGGGAGGAGACGAGGAGCGCGCGTCCTCAAAGCGGGTTCATCAAAGTGCTACAGTTTAATTCCTCCAGAGTAAATGGTTAAAACAGTATTATTTTAGCAAGTAATGCAACGCTTTTTCTACTTCCCTCTCATTTGGCATTGGCGAGCACGTGGCACTAGATTTCTCTGATGCACACAAGTTCACAGTGCACACACACACACACACACACACACACACACCCATGCCCTTCCGCACACACACACACACCCATGTCTGCTCATTGCCTCCCTCCCAGGAACATCAGAGGCCGAGCAACAGCCCCAGTTGCTGCCATTTACAGATCAAACACTGCAGAGTTTCGGCAGATCAGTGACCCTGACCTTCAACTTGCTCCTCAGTCCCACCGGCACTTTCCCAAACCTTTCCTTCACAGAGAGGATGTGCGACAGTGTGACATTGTCAGTTGTTACGGCAATGAGCAACTCATCCATTACACTTCATTCAATCTGTGTTCAAAAAAAGGACCAAGCCCTCTGTGCATGTTTTATACTGCTGTCAATCCATACTGCTTTAGTATACAGCGCCGAGCTAATTATCATTGTCCCGCTCGCCAGTCCACACATTTGCAGCAGAACAATCGCACGTTTGGGACACTTGTCCTCTTCTGTCCGTCCATCCATCCATCTCTCTCACCTCTCTCTCTCTCTCGCTCATACACACTCACACACTCGCTCTCTCTCTCTCTCCCACCTCAATGCCAACACCCTTCCTCCTACCTGTGGCATCCTCCCCAGCCCCGCTCCCCCTCCTACAGCCACTATGGGCAGTCCTGTTTGCGCCGAGACAAACTCCAGCATGGGGGCCAATGGACCCCAGGCTGTGCGAGGGGGCCTCTCCTCTTCATAGACCAGACCCTGCAGGGGCCGCGCCGCCAGCAGCTCACACAGCTGGGACAGCACCGTCTTAGGACTACTGTCATTCACCTGGCATGTGGTGGATGAGGAGGAAAGAGAGAAACACAAATAGAGATGGATTAAGGACAGCGACAAGAAGATCTGGCCAACCAGGGCACGATGTCTTGAGTTATCTTTATCCTATGGAAGGTGTGTGTAGTATGCATGACATGTCGGGCTAGCATTACAAGCTGTGGTCAAAGAGCAGAGCCAGACTCATTCAGCAGAGCCAACACAACATCAGCAGTGTGCAGCCCATTCAGCTCAAATAATGAGGGCGCGTATGAATAATGGATGGTCATTGTTATTCCCTTCCATCAAGTAAGGCTGGATGAGCAGTAGGTAGAGGAGACAGTGTCCAACCTGTAGCCAGATGACATTAGCAGAGCCCCACTGGGTGACCACGCTCTCCCCCAGGGAGCCGTACACCCGGCCGAAACCAGGGTAGAGGACCTTGCCCCCTGACCCCGACACCGACGCCTCTGCCGCCCCTGTAGCACCAGCGTGGATCACGGCGATGTTGAAGTTCATCATGGCCCCTGCATCACGCTCCCGCGGACTGGGCCGGAGCAGCAGGTGGGGGGAGGCGTCCACCAGACCTGTCCACTCTGCCAGGACCAATAGGAGAGAGAGAGTAGGTATGGCGACCATGGCAACCTGCCGAGGGGGGAGGCAGATATATATCGCACTAAGAGAGGGTGCCTGAAAGAAAGAGAGACAGCAAGAGAAGAAGAAGAAGAAGAAGAAGAAGAAGAAGAAGAAGAAGAAGAAGAAGAAGAAGAAGAAGAAGAAGAAGAAGATCAAGAAGAAGAAGAAGAAAGTGAAGAAGAAGCGAGAGAGGAAGAGAAGTTAGTTCGACTTGTGTGGTTTTTGGTTGTGTGGTGATGAGTTTGAGCTTTGGTTGGAGAAAAAGCCGGACGGGGAATATGAAAAGCAAAGGGGGAAAAAACAACAGAGGGAAGGAAAAGAAAGCGGAGCGCGGAGAAGATGAAATGGGTTCTATTTAGGCTGCAGGCTGAGAAAGAACAATATAAGGAGAAACAGAAACTGGCCGTTAGAGGGAAGGAGGGTGAGAGGGAGAGCGAGTTAATAGCAGCCCGAGACAAAGATGGGGGCGGAGGTGGTTATTGTGCTGCATGAATGATAACAACAATTAAGATCACTATAAACACCCTCGCCCTCACACAGCTGCAGCCACACACAGACACAAACATGCGAGTGTGTAAGAACACACACACACACACACACACAAGATAAATGCATGGACCCACAATGCCCAGAGAGCAGCTTAATGATAAAGAGATACGAGGGTTAATGCAGTACATACAAACATATGTGCACACACACTCACACAAACAACCATACAGAGAGATAATGACTACCTGGGAGATAGCAGGGCACGCACAAAAACACAGCGCATCATTTTCAATTTACTTCTGGTGCCAACTGCCCTCCCTCCCTTTCTCCATTACCGTCTCACTTTCTCCCCCCTCCCTCCCCTCCCTTTCTCTTCCGTACATACTCGGTCTTTTCATATTCCCAATCACTTCTCCCTATTTTCATGGCTTCAGTTACCAAACACAATTGCGCTGATGAACAGCAGCCCACTGACATAATATTCCCTCTAAAGTCAATCCCCCCTTTCCTCCCCTCCATGTTCTTTTCTTTTTTCCGTCTTCATCCGACTCTCCTCTCTCTGTCAGAGTCTGCCGATTCCTTGACCCTGATCAGTATTAGAGGAAATGAAATGAAATAGAAAGTAAAAAAAAAAAAAAAAGAGGAGAGGTGGCAGAGAGGAAAAATTAACTGGTGGAATGAAAAGGGGGAAGCGAACATGTACGAGAGCTGTGAGTAATGTGCCGAGAACACAGTGTATATAACTAAAAGAAGACGGACTGACCAGGTGGAGGGGTAGAGGACGAGGAGAAAAGGAGAAGGCCGAGCGCGGTGGGGTAAAATATGTGAGGAGAGTAGCAGGAAAAGAAATATTGATTACCGGGATGTGTATACGTGTTTGGCTTAAACAAATACACTGCCAAATCTGTTTTGAGTGACATGGCTGTATACACGTGTGTGTGTGTGTGTGTGTGTGCAGAGACAGAGCGGTGGAATGAGATAGAATGAGAGGGCGAACGAGGGAGGCGAACAGATTCAAGTAAGAAAAGGAGATGGAGGTGTAAAGCGATGGGGAGAGGCAGACCTGTTAGCAGGAGAGAGAGAAAAGGAGCATGTGATAATGAAGGGGAGAAGGAGAAAACAGGGCTTTGTTGTTTAGTTTTTTCTATCTTCTTTATGTCTTTGAAGCGAGGAAGATGTGGCGGAGGAGAGAGGAAAAGGACAGAGACACAGACGGCGAGAGAGGAAAATGAGAGCCGGAGCTGCTGGAATACAGTACATCATATCATTTGGTGAAGACGTATTCTACGGTGCTGAGCTCTGAGCCATTAACTGTTAGGCCTGTCACTGTATTTCACTCTCATGAGGTGTTTACGTTGCACTGCTCCGCCGGTGTGTGCCATTACGCCGCGGCGAGCCTCGTCGGAGGTGTGAACACAGTGTGTTACTGTGTACGGGATCCACTCTCCGCAGGGTGTACACTGCCTGGTATCGAACGCGCCACTGCAAAGTCTCACTTCCCCTAAATTATAACCAGCTCCTTATCTAAATGCACTTTACTGTACAGTTCATTATGTGCTCCATTTGGTGAAATTCTGTAAACTGCAGTGAGGGGGCTAACAGCAAGCACACACACACACACACACACACACAGAGGAGGGAATGGAGTGTGGGAGAAGGAGAGAGATGACTGTTTCATTTGATTTGCTACCATAAATGAATCTTTTGTTAGACTGCAAATGCTCACATTAAATGTTTCCCCTCTTAGCTTTAAAAACAACATCTCCAGTCTGTGGAGCCTGTTATGACATACTGCGTACATATTTGGTAAGCCGACAAACCCAGTGAATGTTTAAGTTGGGATCAATTAGTCAAAAAGCCTCAGGATTTCTGTTTTCCTCACACAGGTTTAGAAGTATGGATTTATTTAGATGATGTTATTACACTCTGATCATCTCACAATCGCTGAAAAAATGTAAATTCGCTAGATCAGGATTTTTTATTGGGTCTGCATCAAATTGCACACACTCCTAAATATCAGTCCCTAACATGCCAGATTTTCTTCCATCAAGATCCACTGATATGGAATAATAAGGACAATTTTGCAAAATGCACAATAATGAAAGCAGGGGGGAAATAATCCTAAACCTGTCTTCCTCTCAATTTCACGGTAAAAAAAAGTTTGTGTCATTCTGCTAACTAATAGACAAACAAACAACAACAACAACAACGAGAAACAAGCACAGACCAAAACATAACCTCCTTGGCAGATGTAAAAAAATTCATGAATTCTGATTATTTATGACATATCAGGATTGTGTTTGGCAAAAATCTCAGTGTCATTACTTCTAAATATTATCGTGAATTTATTGAAAGGAAGAAAAGAAGGAAACCTGAAATAATATTAAAAAAACTTCACGAATACATCACCTTCAGTCGTGACTTGCTATCTACATCATTAGAAAACTCACGGCACATTAAAGTGTTTGTATTGGCACAGCGCTGATCTACCATTTTGTCAATCACTGCAATAAGCAGCTTACTGTATCTACAGCGTAATAATTTTTTTTCCGCTGAGTCTGTTTAGTTTATCTTTCTAAACAAAGAAAGTGCCATTTACAGCAGCACAGAAAGCCAGCGAACATGCCAGCGCCTGTTGGAGGCAAACTAAAAAACACCTTCAGGAATATTTACCGAGCACTTAAGAGCAGGAATGTTCTCAGGCTGACAGAGACGGCTAATCAGGAAGATGAGAGAGAAAACATTCACACAGGAGCCAAAGCAGCC
This sequence comes from Platichthys flesus, assembly GCF_949316205.1. Taxonomy (NCBI): domain Eukaryota; kingdom Metazoa; phylum Chordata; class Actinopteri; order Pleuronectiformes; family Pleuronectidae; genus Platichthys; species Platichthys flesus. Next base: position 17,464,851 of record NC_084955.1, on the reverse strand, counting down.
TCCTCTTTCTCTCCCCAAATTACCAGCAAGCGCTTCACAATCACAACACATCAACTCATCATTTCTCCAACATTCGATTCACTCTGCATAATGTGCTCAGTGCCATTCTAAACCATTAGGTAGAGGATTTGATGGCTAGTGCACGTGCAGTGCAGCTCCTTCAAGAACTTTCACGGGTTTGAAAAAAAAATAATATCAAAACTGTTTCTTTGTGTCGCTGAAGGCAAGTCAACCTCTTTGAAGGTATATTCTCCCATAGAGAAGAACAGTGGAGCCTGTATTATTCATGCAACGACCAAAGAGACACAAACTTGTATCGCCTCTGAACACGAAATGAAAGATTGATTCTTGGCATCAGTGTATTCCTGGGGAAACAATCACAGTGTTTTAGAGGATCAGATCCCCTCCCACCCCCTTAACTGTACATGCCTCTGCTGCAGCGAGAGCCTGCGGTGATTCTGAAAGAATCAGTCGCAGGAGAGGAGGCAACCGCTCGGGTAGAAGTCGGCTGCTGGCATCCGTGCCTCTCTGAGCCGCCTTTCTCCTGCTGAACTTCAGCGGAGGCAGCGTGCCAGACCCTCTGCTGCATCGGATCTGCTGGGGAAATGTGAATTGGGGGAAGGAGTCTGTGGAGTCTGGAGTGTGGAGTTGTTGGAAGTGCAGTGCGTGCGGCCCACATTTAGGCTTCTGCTGCTTCATTCCACGCTGTCATCCAGAGTAATGAACTTGCTTCTTGCAGTCTATGGCACAGGCCGCACTGAATCCGCGCAGGCAGCTTTCAGTGGCCAACACCAAACATATGAAATACAATATGCAGTCTACTATAAGCCATTAGAATAGAGTACATCTCTATGAGTCATAGTAAGTGCTTGGAATAGGAAATGCTCATATTAAGATGAAGAGTCGAGAAAACTGATTTATGTAGCCTCTGTAATTTCCTTGGGTCCATAGCTGTACTAAAGTAAAAGATAAGATAAAATGTGTGTGCATGTGTGTGTGTGTGTGTGTGTGTGTGTGTGTGTGTGTGTGTGTGTGTGTTTTATGCAGGGTAATATGGGGAGCGGAGGAATGAAGAGAAGTGTGCAGCTGGAGCTCAATGCTCCTCGTGTTAATTGGCCCATACTTCAATCACAGTCAGTGGAGTGTGTCCTCTCTGACGGAACAGATCCTCTCCCTCTCCTCCTCTCTTTCCCAATCTTGCTCTCTCTTTCTCCCTCTCTGTCCTGCTGCACTTGTTCACCCACTCATCCACTCACTCCCAACACTCTGACTTGACGCACACACGGACGCGAGCAGGCTCGCAGACAGACTCCCTCACTCAATCTGTCTCAGTTCCACTTGTTTTGTTTCATTCATTCATTCATTCATTCATCCATCCATCCATTCAGTCAGCCTCTCTTGTCATCCCACTCTGCAGCATCTCACTTTCACCAACTCTCCATCCCTCTGTCCCCCTCCTCCCAAAACTCCGCGCCTGTTCTCCCCCCAGCTCTCACCCATTCTTTCCTTCCACACATGTCTTTGTCCTGTATTTCAAATTCGACTTCCTCCCCTCCCTCGCTTCCTCTCTCATTTTCTCCTCTCCCTATCGCTCTCTTTCCCTCTCTTTGATCCCCGTCGAGTAGAAGAGCCACCAGGCAGGCGAACGGCTCCCGCTCCCATTGTGCATGGTGTGCAGAGTGATCAGCGAGTAGCGCAGTGTGCAGCAGCAGCGGGGCGTACAGTACTGTGTGTTTTTACTGCATGGCTGTAAACAGCAGTAGTAAAGGCTGCTGCTCCTGCTGCTGCTGCCACTGGCTGCCTCACACTTGATGCCGGGGCTATCATGAGCCATTTCAGTGACAAACGATGGAGTCATCTATCAAATCTTTGTCACACCAGGTCTGCGGAGGGAAAATGCAACACAATATTTATAAATTAAACATGCCACAGGCTGATAATCAGATTAAAGCTGGTCGCTCTCATAAACGTGACACCATTTTTTATGTGGCACCGATAGGGGCTCGCTGATATGCAATATGAGAGACAAAGATTGTGGTGTTCAAACTTAAGACTGATGGAAGACACACAGGGTCATGAATATAAGAATATATCAATTGTCCAACCATAAGATTACATTTCTACGACATGTTTTTTTTAAACAAATAACTACTGTAAATGGTGCAATATGAAACTGAAGGCTTTCACAGTTTATACCAGCGAATGGAAAACAATCTTACTTCACATGAGCTGTTCTTTTTACAGGAGTGAAATCTCCACTAAGGCTCAGCATGTCAACACTTTTTCCCGGCAGGTAGTCACTCTTTATGCCCACTATATTGTCTAACCTTTTAAAGGAACAAAATGAAAGAGTCACGTTGACATCTCACTCGGATGTTTGTTCACGAGTTTTATTCTGACATTTACAGTCCCCTTTAATTTCCACTTGGTCGCAGAAAAAAACGCACCTCACTCCGAGGTTCACGGTTTCTTTCCCTTTATTTCAAATACATTCTCTATGGCTTCGTATTAAAACACTTCTACCAAGAGACAGTGTCAATTAATTGGACTTCACTTCTGTACATTCAGGGGATACATTTCATTACTTGAATGGGAGGACACTGCTTGTTTCTCTTCCCTCCATGGATTGATAGAAAAGAGATGAAGCTGACCCCAGACCCCTCCACAGCAAAGCACTAACAATTCTCTGACCTAATTTTTAACAAAAAGGAAAAATGTCTCCAGTCCTCCCCTCTGTGGTTTTCGGCACACTAGACCATGACAAGCAGTGACGGGAAATCAACTCCATTACAGATGATTAATTCTGAAATATTTGACATTACCACGTCTCATCTCTCTAACTCATAACATTCAGCGCGGGGTATATAATTACCTAAGTGAAGAGAGTGTGTTTAATCTTGCTTTGATATAACCTCACAGATGTCAAGCAATTGTAGTGATGTTTGAAATTGAAGGTGTGTAACGTGAGAGGAAAACCAGGTGATAAAAGTAAAGGCCTGTCAGTGGCTTCCCTTTGCTTTGTTAGACAGCCGGGGCATCTTGAATTATTCATACTATTTGTGTGTGTCTGTTTGTGTGTGTGTTTGCCCACATGCGTGTGTGTGTGTTTTATCTTTCCATCTGTCATTCATATAATCCTCAGAATTCTGCAAACTCCCACACACTTATCTTATTACACAGGAACCACAAACTCACATCTGTGTACGAATGATACACACACAAAAAAAAAACTGACAAACACACTTCCATTCAGAAAAAAAGGCTACAAATGTTCTCCTACCCTCATGTGTGTTCAGACATAAATATCAGTAAGGTCAAATGCTCTCAAGCGGAAAGGCCGGTGTCTGGGGATCTTGCATCAAAATATGCTGGGTATTATTCCAGTATGCCTAACTGGCCTATATTAACTCCACTTGAATGGTTTCTTAAGGACACTGCACAGTTTTGTCTGCCCACTGCCAGTGCCTGTTTAATTTAAGTATTTACTTTAAAGATGGCCAAGGAGCGAGAATATTTCATTTCTCCACCTCAACACCTGACGACTAAAACAACGTGGCCTGGCCCGTCCCTTCTGCTACCAAGTTAATTATAACAACACATAACTTACTGGATTCAATGTCTTTGTAAATGGTGTCATGTAATTGCTTTTTTCCCCCCACAAATCCTCTGTCAAGATGTCCTTTCAACACACGACCTGGGGGATTATCTTACTGTGTTTGTTTTAATAGGCATCATGTCTCACTCCTCAACCTTTTATATGCATCCAGAGACTCTGAGGGCTTTGTTCTCAGGGAAAATTGCTTCAATATCAGAGCACTGTCATTGCTGTGCAATCATCTAAGAATAAACCTGCAAGCGCGCAGTTCATTTACATAATGTACTGTACATTCATGAATGAAATGTTTGGCTGATTGTTTTTTTGTTTTTTTGTTCTCTCTCTCTCTCTCTCTCTCTCTCTCTCTCTCTCTCTCTCTCTCTCTCTCTTTAACAAGCACCGAGATTGAAATCAGGAACAAATTGGATGGAAGATTCTCAGCAGATGTGAAGAGACGGTGGAAATAAGTGTCTGAATATTCAGACAAGAAAAGAAACATTAACAAATACGGGTTTTAATAATAACATTAAACCAATGAATTTTCCTAATCCGTGCCAAGCCAGCTACAGCGATGCTCTACTCTGCTTGCACCAGCGCTTCCATTAATTCCCTCATTGATTGGCCAGACACTGGGATCACCTGCCAGATCTAAATCAGTCACTAATTAACAGAGCGAGATGACAAGCAGCCGACACTGCAGCCCTTCAGGACCTCTAAGGTGAAACATTCTGTAACAGCAGAACACAAACTGGGAAGCTGCTTGAGACTCTCGGCAGAAAAAATAAACACACCCAACTCTTGTTAATCTCATTCTGAGAATAAACAGATTAAACTGGTGTGGGAAACCTCTGATAACTATGGCGCCTTTGCACAAGGTCACACACAGGCTGGTGCAAACACACACACACACACAATCACAGGAGGAGGTGCATGTGCAAAGTTGACGCACTCAGATGAGTGTGTACAGTTAGCCTGTCACATTTGCACAAGCGCACACAAGCGTTTAACAAATTTTAAAACGAGAGGGAAATGGTAAGCCGGTCTCTTTCAGGAGCAGGTGTCACATGTTGCCATATTCTGTCTGCTTAGAATCAAACGCTGCATAACAATGCTGGCTGCGGGTTTGAGCTGCATTCACAGCACATCTGGCTCTGCCCCCGCTCATGACCAAAGGTGTTAGCAACACTTCTGTCAGCCTATCCTATAAACGCAGGTGGATCAGTGGGGCTCAGGAAGTGAACTCCCATGCAGACGGGAGCCCAACAGGGGAGAGGGAATTTGAGGCTCGAGACCAGTGAAGAATTCTCAGATGATTCTCCAGAGTAAGAGGCGGTGAAAGGTTGGTGAAGGGAATGTCAGAACCCACAGAGTTGTCTTCACACAGCCAAATCCAGAGGCCCACTCGTCCTGTGATGTTTGTTTCTCTGAAGTGAATATGGAATACCTGTCTCCTCCAGTATTTCTCCCTGAGTCTTGACACATGAAGCCGCAGCAGCTCATCAGAGAGGTGTTCCACTAGTCTGAGATCGCCACAGCCTCTTTATCATGGCTTCACGTCACATCATACTGTACAGAACGCAATAATGAGCAGCCTCGGGGGGGAAACCTGTTCATGCCATGAGGTATCAGAAATGTCTGACAGCTACGACTTTCTACCAGGAAAAAAAGACGAGGGAAAAAAAACAAGTGGCAAAATGCCAGTGAAGCCACCATGGAAAAGTAGTCACACCAAAATAAAATCATATCTTAACACCGGTACTGTAAATTCAGCTCATTAAAACAGAGCTTCTCTGCCGTTTCACTTGTAATGAATATGTAGAACATGAATGTAGCTAATTTAAGCCTCATTTAGCTCATCAGCTGTGGTGACTAAACATCTTGGATGAGGTCCGAGTACACAGAATGGTTTCACTGTGTTTGATGACTCAACATTATTGAGTCAGAAGTAACACACGTGTGCAGGATCAATGCATGCACACACATATGTACTCACACAAACTGGTCAATCTCCACCGGTACCCCTGCACAGTTCTGTGATCAGCAGACGTAATATTTGCCCATGGATCACGTTGAGCATCCAGTGCCAGTGATTGATCTGCTCGCTATTTCCCTTCAGTGCTCAGTGCAAAATGTGCATGTTTATATTTCTCAGTGCTGCAGCCTCTGATATAGAACATGCCGCGGTTAAAACTGAACCGATCACATAACAATCAACCTGATCAGCACCGGGCCAAGGATCGGGTCATTTATTGGCTCGTTTCCAAAGACAAAAATTGATTATAATTGCTGTTACATAATTGAAAAGAGTGCATTCACTCCTAATCACCTTTCAGTAGATAGACGGAAGAAGAAATTCAAAGTGAAAACCATCTGAATTTGAGTAATGAAGCTTCACAACCTGAATGGAGAACAGATTAATCCTGATCCTGCATCAGATCATCTGCACTCCACATGCAGTGAACATTTTGTTCTTTTCAGTGTCAAAAAGGCAGGCAAGGGTCTGCAAGACTCGTCTCGGATCAGAGGGCCTAGTTTTGGACGTTGGAGCAATTTACAAGTTAATACAAATTAAAACAAGTCTAGTAACATCGAACCATCTTCACCCGAGGCTTTCTTCCATCTCTGCACCGGTGTTCTTTATTCCATTCCCTGTCTTCCCCTCCACGTTGTACTATAGATAACACGCTGTGCAAATTCAATTCAGGTACAAACGCGCAAATTTGCATTTGTAACAGCTGTATAGTCGGATCCCTGTTGAGGAAGGCGTTTCCAATTCAATCCAAAAGAGAAACAGAGCAAAGCTATTTTTATAGGAAGTGATAAGACTATAAAACAGGTTCAACTTTGCACCTGGTACTGGCACCTAGTAAATCCGGCACAGTCACTCCAGTACAAGGACTGCTATAAATGCCGGCTCCCAGGCTCTTCGAGAAGAGAGAAGAGAATGGTGAAGGGTTTTTAAAAAAGCCGTCCCTACATTGAACGCGGGGAAGTCTCACAGATCAGGAGGCATGACACAGCAGCCCAGGGTGACATGCGACATGGGCCGCAGACACCGGCTAACATAGTTTTTATAAATGCCCCCATATCCTCTTTTTAATAACCACTTATGCTGTCATTTCCTGACCCATCCATCATCGTGTAGGTCCACACCACACGGCCGCGTGCCGCAAAGTGGTCCTGCACATCTCACCATATGCTTTCATTACTTCTCCTCATCCTCCTTGTGTGTGTGTGTGTGTGTGCATGTAGTGTGTGCATATACTGTAGTACGCAGTCAGATGAATATATACAGTGCAGTATATATATATATATATGCGTGTGCATCCCATGGGAGAGATCCCAAGGACCCCTCTCATCAACCCTTGTGTGTGTGCTTGTGTGGAAATATGCCATTCGTTGTGTGTGTATTTTTGGGTATGCTCTTTGTTTGTGTTTGTGTGTGTGTGTGTGATAGCATTCCCAAGAGTATTTGCCTGAATGTGCTTTCTGAGTGTGTGTGAGTGTGTATTGCATGCAGCCATGTGAAGCATGCATGCCTGCTAGCTGCCTCCAGACTTGTATTCCCCAAACAAGCCGCAGGGCTTTGGGCTCATGTTTGTGTGTGTGTGTGGGTGTGTGTGTGTGTACGTGCGCACCTGTTTGATAGAGGCTGTGTGCAAGGAGTGCTCGCTAAATTCTCCCTCATTTCTGTGTGTGTTTGTACCTGTCTGTGTGATTATATGTATGAATGTGTCCGTCTTCCCGCCTGTCCATCTGTCTGTCTGCTCATATCGCCACCTGTTTGTTGAATGACTTCCTGTTATTCCATCCACAGGGTGTGCTTGACTGTCTTTGCTTTAGTCCTGATCCAGAGTCAGGCTGTAACTGCACCGCAGGGTCACCAAACCACAGCAGCTGCTACTTCACTGAAGAAAAAACCCTCCGATAGGCTGCCCAGCTTATATCTAAGTAATTCCCTAAGTGTCTAAGGAATCATTTTGTTTTGATATTGATTATCATCACACCGAACCATTAAACTGAATTTAATCACAGCCAAAGAAGACCTGTTACCTCTCCCATCAACAGTGCCTTTCAGTGTTCGATTCACATCTCCCATGCGACACAAATGAAGCTCAGATTCTCGTCGTGGAAGTAAATCATTTCAGATCTCTCTGCATCTTGTCATAAGGAAGTGCATCATAATGTCACTATTACATCCAATTAGTGGTAGGTACTTAGAGTTGTCACTGAAAGCCCGGCAGCTGTGACAGAACACATCGGCAGAGATTTGCTCTACCTTCACTAATGTTGATAAGAAATTTGTTTTTCTAGTGTTGATGAGCAGATACTTTGAGAATATTTAATTTCGCATTGGTTTTAACTCGAAATTGTAATATATGCCGGAAATTCGTCTCTGCTAATGATACCCATCTACTTGCATGGCTGCAAATAACTACTTTTCCTGTCTGCTAAGCTGCATAATCATAAGCTTAATGAAATGTGGGGGGTGAAAAACCTCAGGCTTATGCCCCGAGAGTCCTGGAGGTGCTGGCGGCAATCCCAGCTGACACGAGGCAAGAGGTGGGGTACACCGTGGACAGGTCTCCGGGGCCAACATGATGACACAAACAGCCATTCACACTCACACCTCACCCCAATCTGTCTTCAGACTGTGGGAGGAAGCCGGAGAACCGCCCCCCCCCCCCCCCCCGCCACGCATGACACGGGGAAAACATGCAAACTCCACACAGAAAGAGCCCTGCTGAACCTTCTTGCTGTGAGGCGACGCTTCTAACCACTGCACCCTCTGTGCCACTGGGCTGAATGTGATCATTACAATTCGCCAGGGTCTAATGTGATGTCCTCAAATGTCTTTTTCTGTCCCACCAAAGACAATCTCGAGAGGCAGAGAAGCAAAACAATAACTCACATTGAAGAAAGCTGAGAATATTTCAGATAAAATGTTCTATTTTGACAAAGATAATTAAGCAATAGTCAAAACCATTGCAAATTATTTTTATGCTGATTGACATACTAATAAACTAATTAGTCAACTAATTTGCACCGATGTAATTGAGACCCAACACACTTTGTGCTTCCTCAGTTTACCCAGATGTTTCCAAAAGGGTCGGCAGCAATGAAACATGACTTTGTCGCTTTTCTGTTTTTACACTTTAACAAAGACCTCCATTGTTGTTTCTGTTGTTACTTTATGGTTCATTTTGTATTTTCCGTTACAGATTGTGTGAAATCGTAAAGTGACTGATTCAAGTTTCATGTCGCGCAATAACTGAAACTGAACAGCCACATTCATCTCTTTCTTATGTCTGAAAGGCCACTTCTTTCCGAAAAGTCACTTCATGCATTAAATGACCTTATGATTGCACTGAAGTATTTAATTTAGACTTCAGTTGACTTGAGGCCCGCGGAGCAGAATCAATGTGATGAATTGTGTCCCCTGCTGATTCCAGAGGACAATTCTTCCTGAAATAATAGATTTATTTAACGAGTCCTTGTTATCAGAGAAAATATGGATTTGTGGTTAATGATTTTGACGTAGCTGTAGCTGTGAGTCAGCCCCCCGAGGAATTTAAATAAAAACCAAATACCACATTCAGATAATTGGTCAAGAACATCCCACCTCACATGACACCCCACACCCACCACCATTCAACTGTGGGCATGCCACTGCTCCAGGGCAAAGTGAATATGCAACACGTTTATCGATACGAGCCGTAGCTGAGTCCAGGGGAGCACACTGGCAGAGGGGAGTACTGTAATCGCTCCAAAACACCGGCCTCTGATCTCGTTAAAGACTAATTGATGTTCTATGTTAACGAGCTTTACCTTAATTAGTGGTATTAAAAAGAACACTGGGTGCGACGCGTGGAGAGGGTGGGAGAGGGGGGTTTGGGTGGGCCGCAGGATTGAGGAAACCATCCACTAATGTTGCATCAAACAAATGATGAAAGAGGAGGCGGGCGAACGAGAGGGAAAAGGAAACCGTGCAATCAGGAAGTCACGGGTTGCAGGGGTGAGAGAGAGGAGACGGAACGGATCGAGGCAAGAAGAAACAGGGGGATTGGTGGAAGAGACGGGAGACAAGCGAGGGGGAGAGGGGGGGGGGTTGTTGGTTAAGCTTGAAGGTTCTCTGTTCAAAAGTCCACGAATCAATGGGGTGAAATTGATGAGGAGCACAGGCTTGGGGGGGGCGGGGGGGGGGGGGGGAGTGAACACAAATGTTGACTCCAGCCCTCTCCTCTCTTCTCCACCCGAGTCCCTCTGATCGCCAATTCCAGCCGCCTTTCTCTTGCCCCCCCCTCCATTCGGACGGCGCTCTAATCTCTCACCCGGCTCTCCCCTCATGCTTTCTTTTCACCACCTCCTCCTCACACCTTCTCTCATCCCTCTTTCCCTCCACACCTTCTGTCTGTCTCTCTTCACCCCCCCCCCCCCCCCCCCCCCCGTCTACCCCTACACACAGCTGTTACAGTACAGATCCCTCTGTGGGCAACTGTAAGACAGATCGGCACTGCTGACACCGAAGGCAACACTTTAGCCTGACGGGCAGCAGTGCATGCAGTACACTGCTGCAGTACGCCGGTGTGTAAATTTCCCTGGGCTTGCAGTGGCGGGGAAAGGGGGGGGGGGGGGGGGGGGATGATAAACTGAGTGGAGCATGTCACCTGTGGGCGAAAGAGCTGATTGAAATGGATATCAGCTCGAGCATTCCGCTGAGGGCGGCGATCCAGAGGCACCAGATGCCTCGGAGAGACGCAAAAAAACAAACAGCACGTCCCAACATTCCAATTCCCAAATGCATTCACCGTGGCCTCGCTGTGCTGGCCAATACATCGGATCCAACGAATCCCAATCACTGCAGCAAAACCTGTGCGAGAAGCAGCCCCCCCCCCCCCCCCCGCAGCTCAACATATCACTGGGTCAAAAATGATGGCCTCAATCCCATGGTGGTCCTCAATGGTGCAAGGCCTTATTTTCTGAAGAAGGGGGGGGGGGGGGGGGGGTTGATGGCGGCAGCCGTCATTCACTTCCCCTCTGCTCTAAAGTACTGCAAGGCAAAGCACAAAAGTTACATGAGCAACCAAAGAGGGTGCATGTTTAGGAATCTACCTACAACGTACACACTCTCTCACCAAGCTGTAAACGCACACACACACACACACACACACACACACAGACACACACACACACACACACCCTGCCTGTTCCAGCTGTCTGAGGGTGTTTGAGGCAAGTCAGCCCATTGGGGGGAAGATTCCTCGGTGGAGGGATAACAGTGTGATATACGCCCAAATATTCAGCGTATCGGGATATAAATAGATCAGTGGTGGTGGGGTTGGGGGGGGGGGGAACTGATCGGCAATCTTGCGGGCTTAGCAGAACACAAACACACTAACATTGACCACGCAGCCCGAGAAAATGAGCATCAACAGATATGATCACCTCAGTTAATACATCCGCAGCAGCAGCAGCAGCAGCAGAGTGGGGGGGGGGGGGGGGGGGGAGAGACTGCAGCCACTGTTTAAAGACTTAAACGGAACCCAAACTCTGTCTTTATTAATAATGCATGGAAAATTCCTGGCAGACAAAATCATAGCCCAAAGCTTTCGTCCATATGATTAATTGAACCACCGGTAATCTGTGTTTATGTGTGTGTATCAGTGGAGCATCTATCCCGGCTGCTGCTGTGAGGAACCTATGCTTGAAGGGGCTAAAGAGGCTTGTGAGTTTCCAGGCGCAGCAATGACAGAGGGGTCAAAGCCCCGGTGCGCCGGCCGTTTCCACCTCTCCATCCCCCGGCCATCCATCCATCCATCCGTCCATCCATCCATCCATCTCTCCATCACGACCAGCGGCCGCGCAGATGCCGACACCCGAGTCCCTTATTCCCGTCTCAATGACGCGTATAGCACCCTCTCACTGCCCGAGCCGCAATTAATCTAAGCAGTTACAGAGTCAGTGTGCGTGAGTGTGTGTGAGTGTGTGTCAGTGTGAGTGAGTCTGTGTGTGTGTGTGTTTGTGGAAGAAAAAATGCCTCTGCACCGCAAATGTCATTAAAATAAATGCACTTACTGTTTTTCACCAGCCTGTCCCCCCTCTCTTCCTGCGTCCCTCCATCCTTTTTCACATCCTTCCTTTTTGAGGTATCCGTTTTGCGGGTGTCCCCCGCCGCCGCCTCCGCCGCCGCCGCCGCTACTGCTGCCACCGCCGCCGCCACCGCCACGCACGCCACACACGCACACACACGCAAACACACACACACCCCCACACACACACGCCGGGGAAAATATATATATCTAAATATATATGTGCTCTTCATGTATTCAATTTCTCCGGTCTCTCTCCTCTTACCTCTCTCCCTCCCTCTCTCCTCCTCTCTCACTCTCACTCCCTCTCTCTCTCTCTCCCTCTCCCTCTTTCCCTGTTCTTTTGTTAAAATTCAGTATATGCGCCTCGTCACCTAGCAACCGTCAACCTCTCTCTCTCCCTCTCTCTCTCTTGCTCGCCTCCTTCCTCCCTCCCTCCCTCCCTCCATCACTGGCGACACGTGTTGAATGCTAAACTTAGCGGTCCGGAATAAAATTAATAAAGGGATGGACGCTCTATATCTCCCCGGTTCTCTGCCTCCCCCCCTCTCTCCCTTTCACTCTCTCGCGTATCATAATGCAATATAAATATTTACTAGAACCACTCAGCCCTCTCATTGCCCCCCCCCCCCCGCACCCACCCTCCTGTCCCTTACTGCCTTGCGTCCCTCCGCATTTCCCCTCCCTCCCTCCCCTCCCCTCCATCTATCCATCCATCCCCGGCTCCCTCCCCGCATCCCTCCCTCTCCTGCCTTTTTTTCCTCCTCCCCTCCTGCCTCCTATCTCCTCTTTCTGCTTCTCCAAGCAAAACGGAGGCGCCACACCAGCATCTGTGGAATCCGCACGTGAGTGTCACCCCTGCCCGGTGCTTCGTTGCATGAAGAAACTGCAGCGAGCGTGCGTGCGCGAGCGAGCGAGCGAGCGCGGACATGCGTGCGTGTGAATGAGAAATCCATGTGTTGCATGCATGTCAGCGGTCATGTGTGTGCGCGTGTGTGTGAGAGCACGCCGGCTTGCAGGGAGTCGCAGGAACATGCAGCATCACACAACACTGCAGCCGGAGTGAACTCCTCGTGTTTTGGCTTCAGAGCTGAAATTAAATATTTATACCGAAGTAACTTTTGTAGCCATTTGTCGAAGAGAAATGCAACAGTAGGCTGTACTGAATTACTGAAGGCTACATATTTGTTTAGCATTCTCTTTTATCCAAAAGTGGATCTCGGGGGTGGCGGAGTGCATTCAAATGGGGATGTGTTGTTGTTTTTCTCCCTGTCTTCCTTTGCCTTTCTTCATCTTTCCTGTGTGTGAAATCTGGGATCAGCACCAATCAATGGAGCAATATTTAGCCTCCGATCATCAGCTGACGCTCACACTAATCGATCTATTAATTGAGGTTTAACCTTTCTCAGCAAACCTCGGGTTGTGTTCCACCCAAGAAGTACACATCAGAGCGAGAACGGGTTCTTAAACGTATCATCTGCTTCAAGGGGCAAAGGTCTCACTGTATTGATAGAAATGTGTCATTACCCTGAAGGCTCGGTAAATGATCACCAATATGAGACAGACAGCAAGGTGCACACACATGCAACCGTACACCAGTTGCAGTATATATGTGTGTGTGTGTGTGTGTGTGTGTGTGTGTGTGTGTATGTGTGTGTTTGTGTTTGTGTGTGTGCTCAGATCAACACCCAGAGGCGATGTCCCCTTTATCAGACTTTGTGAGATCTGTCCTGAGGAAACCGCATCACTCTCACAAACTCAGTCATCATTATACCCGCCTACTAGGTCACTACAGCGTGTGTGTGTGTGTGTGTGTGTGTGTGTGTGTGTTTGCGTGTGTGTGTGTGTGTGTGTGTGTGTGCGTGCCTACTCCAATTACACTTGGATTTGTGTGATGTCCTTTTTACAATTCGAGTGAAAGTACATTTCACTCGTATTGACAAAAGATCCATGTTTTCTCACGTGCTTTCCTTCTGGTGACTGGTTCAACATTTGATTTCTATCCAAAGAGAAAAAGGTTATTTGATTTGTGCCTCCCACACAGAACTGAAAAACATTCAACAGCAAGATTTCTATCCAGAATCAGTGTCCTCGCTACTCTGGATATTAAGGACTGTCTGTGAGCATTTTACACTTTTTATGTTTTCACAGCAGAAAGTAGTTGAATGAAAAGTTCTGAGATGTCACAGACAGACATCTCAGAATCTGGGAAAATAAAACTATCTGCATGTTTCTGCGGGTGGGTGAACTCACTCTTGTGTTTGTTCACATTGTCTCGATGCACGAGTCTCAATCTCTTTTGTCAATCCCAAGCTGATAGTTTTAGTCCGACCAACAAATTTAAACACAAAAATAGTTTTGTGTAAAATGGGTAAAGTAGTAAAGCCTTGTATATGAAAGGAGGATGTTTGTCTTTTTTTTTAAAAAATGAAACAATTAAAGCAACAGTTGGTAATTACGGAAAAAAAGCTTCAGCAGGCTACACAATATGCACACCTGCCTGAAAACTGCATGAAAACTACTTTAAAGTTACTCGCTCGCTAACGACTATCGTTGTTTTTCCGACGACTTTACTATACTTAATAGTTTGTGGATCATTAAAGGGATAGTTGACCCAAAAATGAAAATTCACTCATCATACGAGGTCATTTACAAATTAAAAAAATGGTGTCAACGACCTTGTTGTAAGGCGAGTTTGAATGCAGGGGCACTTGGATGAAACCACAGGAGCAGCATGGAGGTATTTAATCGTTTTTTCTGTTACGTTTTAAGAATTGGTCACCATTTATTTAAATTGTATTGGATTTGGTTGCAATGCTCTTTATCCCTAAAGCTCCGAAAGTGTTATGGACTCAAACACTTAAGCCATGAGAAGCTAAGGAGTGAATTTAAAGTGTTTCAGAAACAAATCACCACCCCTACCTTTAATTGACCACCAAAATAATTACACCAACATCGACACACACACTCTGTCACCTGCAGTTCCCACATGGTCATTTTCCTCCAGCATGTTTTGGGTTTGTGTTATGCTGCACTGGAGACCCACAATTAAACTTAGAAACTGCTGCCATTACTCGACATGTACACTGATCAATGGCCGGTTTTAGAAACGGGCCCATATGGTAATAAAGGTTAGGATGATGTGTGCGTCCTGGCCCAGTGATTAGACTCCAGATGGTGTAGGGAAGACTGGTGCCCGCCGATCCCAGTCCATATGATCTGTGATAAAGGATCCATGTCTGGTTCAGTGGTGCGTTCACTGTCGCTGCGGTGGTATTAATAGGCCAGATACACACCAGCTATTCATATTTCCTGCTACAGGAGAAGGTGAACCACGCGCTGTACTCTTCATACTCCTCTTGTTATCTGTATTGGCCACATGCATTCATCTTCATTTGCATTCATCAATCAATTCATCATCACAGCTTGGCCCTTTGCTCCTCTCCCTCTTTCGGTGGCGGTCTCTCCGGTTTGCCTGGGGCCTATGGAGATATTGGAGTGGTAACATTAGGGTTTATGAGGCATGTGATGGCATGCGTCATCACTGTATGTACTCCACAGTGTGCGTCGGTACGCTCCCGTAGCGCACACCGACCTTTAGTGTATGAGTACATTCACACACGTGCAGGGGTGTGTGTTCCTGTTGTGGTTAATAAAGGCTTAATTGAGGCTTTGTATGTTTTTCCCTGTTCCACGTACCGTCTGTGGGAGTATGTGAAAGTGTCTGTGTGTGTGCGTGTGTGTGTGTGTGTGTGTGTGTGTGTGTGTGTGTGGTTGAGAGACAGTACGATTTTTGTTGTTTGGTGTAATCTGATGTGCCCGCCACTATCTCTATTTACGCATCTGTTTGGCCCTCAGCGAACAATCAAACAGTACAGTCTTCCCTCTCTCCCTCTCCCTCTCTCACAGTCTCTCTCAAACACACACATACACGCACACACACACAAACACACAAAAATGAGTATGCTTTTTCATTACAAATGCCTGAAAAGATCATCGAAATAGTTGCAATAAATCTTTATACACTATTAATCCTTTTAGTGTATTTGTATTTTTTCTTATTTTTACTGATATAATGACTTCAGATGCTAAATTAATTCACTTTGTTATTGATTTTTTCCGTTTCTGGGGTAAATGTCTCCAACTACCAATTATTTCCATTACTGATCAATCTGTTAATCATTCTCTTGACCAGTTCATTCATTGTTCAGCCTCAATCTCCAAAAGTAGTCAATCATTTCCTTAGCTTGCCCGAGCCCAAGGTAATGGAAACAAAAAGAGTCAGTTCACAATAACATGCATGTATGTATATAATTAATTGATTTTTACAAAATGTATTATTACAATATTCGCCATGAACAATCCACCAGTTGTTGCACCTCTGTTTCCTGTGATACTGATGCAGCTTCACCACCTTCTGATTAAACTGTGTGATGTTTAACCTCCTCTGCCAATGACATTAAAACACTAACAGACCAATGCATCAATGGTGGGATGTAAGTGTTAAATATTGCACTTAAATCAAATAAATCATGCATATTAGTGCCAACTGACAATAAAATGCTCCCCATCAGTTTGGCTGCTTGTTGTCCAGTGGTGTAATACACAACAGTATCACACTCTTAGGAGGAATTTCTCTGCGCTGAGTATTACGTTGGTTGCTAAGGCGCTTAGGGAAATGTCAACTTTACTGAAATTGAGATTCTGAATACTTCCACCACACTGCTACCACTGTCCTGTATTCGTGTGCGAGAGAGGGTGAGATCCACCATCTGTGGCTTGTAGCTGCTTAATAGCTTTGTTGTCTTTTGTTATTTTAATGAAAAAGTCAGTCCAGAAGGCAAATAATAAACAAAGATGGATGGCCGGTAGCTCCAGCAGCCAACACAATAAACTTAACAAATGCTACTCAAGACTCCGACTATACCCACCACAAACATAACAGATAATTGAGCAGGTTCGTACAAGGGCTTTTTATTTTTCAATGACAAAAGAAAACAATGGAATTTTTTTTCTCTTATTGATAAAATGCATGTTTGTCTTTTTATTTCGAAAAATCTGATTTACCAGGAAGGGAAGCGGGTTTCCTATAGACAAAGCAGAAAGTGAAAGTGGAGAGAGCAGAAGCACAAACACATCACGTTGGTCTGGAACATTACGATGCAGGTTTGCAGGCAGTCCTCTGGTGGCCTTTACAGGGTCATAGTCATAACTTTTCAACCGCTGTGCCCCTGATGCAAACACAAGCGAATAAAATTGATTGGAATTTGATTTAAAATGCAATAAAATTAGGCAAATTATAGACTTTATAATGTACATTTACATAATTTACATTTCTTTCATCATGTCCCACTGAAAGAGAAGAGATATATAAGAGGTGAATCACATTAAGTGAGAGATTGTGGGGTTGTGAGAAGGCATCTATTGCCAGACATGGCAGTAAGTATACCGTACCTGAAAGTTAATATGACATATAATTACACAGGCCAAATTACAGTTCTGAGTGTCACATGGGGGTTCGATCCCCGCTGTGTGGGAGGGATGAACTACTGAATCTGCTCCTTTCATCTGTTATCCGATGATAAAAAAGTCATTTCTTTATTTAACATTTCCTTTTCTGTTGCTTCCTCTTTCTCTCTGTGTGACTGGCAAGTTGCTCCATCTGGCTTGGATGTCGTTAAACAAACGGGCCTTAAGCCACAGGGCATATTCGGAGACTTCCACATGGTGCGGCTTTCAGCAGCCGTTTGTGAACTCATCAAATTTGATTTCTTTTGGAGAGTACTGGCCTCAAAGCCACTGGGATGACAGTCTGAGCCTGGCCGCACTGGGTAGTATTAACATTAAAGATGCAGAGCTTTGACATGGAGTGAGAAGGTGCGGAGCTTGTTAGATGAGATGGAAACAGGGAGATGGGGAGGGGGATGGGAAAGGAGCGCAAAGGGGGCAATGGAGCGTTGCCATCTTTTTAAAAGCACCAGAGATGCCGTTTCACCTTTCTGTGAATCCCTCCACCTTCATACACATGTGACTTTACTTTGCATTTGGACAAACGAGTCTATCGCTCTGTTGTCCCTTTCGCTTCCGATCACGCACACTGGGCAGAAAGTGAAGGAAAGTGCCAATTGAATTTCCTTTCAGTCGCGATGTGTGGAATAGGAAAAAGTGCAGTGCCCCAGTGCACGGCTCTATCTCGAACAGACACTGAAGTCAGCTTAAATCCATTCCTCTGCCCTCACCCCTTCCACACACACTTGTCTCCAAATCCCTTCCACTTCATTCCTGGAATAAATTATTAAATTTCTTACTGGTCGGCAGCGTTTTTATTCATCTCAGTGGAGCGCCTCAACTCCTGTCCCCGTGGAGAGCCCTGATGAATGTGTTGGGCTCTCACCCTCTGATCATCCCTGCTCCGAACGCCTTAAGATACACACTGGCTGCTGGCTGCCTCAAATGCACACAAGGCCTCTCCCTCCCTTCCTCTCTCTCTCAGACTTGCAAATACGCAAAGGAATAATTCAAGCTATAGAATGGATCTGGTTGCTTTATCTTTTTCTTTACACACAAACTCTGTGGAGACAAAAACACGTTTTCCCTCTACTCTGTGGATATGAACTGGCACTGTTGCTCTCTTGTTCGGATTAATGATGACATTTAAGAACACTCAACAATTTCAAACAACATCTATAATTCATCCGGGAACATGCGTTCAACAATATATGGAATTCGGTCTATACCGCTGCGCTCATGAATATGGAGAAAAGCTGCAAATGAATTATTCTTTTTAATAATCGGAGTCTCAGGAGCTGATTACCAGAGCAAGAAGCCTGTGTGCATGTGATGGTATGGGTTCGTATGGGTGGGGGGGCGTGTGTGTGTGAGTGTGTGAGTGAATTAATGAAGGCAATCACACTTGCTCTGGTGCTAAGTTATCATGTTGGGGCGCTGCCCTGATTGCCGTGGTTGGAACGCTGTCTGGAGCCCCTGACAATGTCGGATCAGACCTCATCTACCTCGCTGGCATGCACGTGTGTGTTTCCCGCTGGGACACAGCTTGACAACATAAGATTGGGATTCGATAAGGATAAGTGAGAGCTCCGTTTCATCCAGGTCACCGAGGGATTCACTTCTAACTTCTAACACAGCAGAAATAAGCACACATACACTCACAGAAACCACGTTCCCCCCGGCGGGCAGTCCTCCAGTGGTATCAATTAAGGAGCTGGCCCAATCAATGTCTTAGCACCAGCCTGATACTCAACTACAAGGAGATTAAGACTAAGCTTACATCTTAACACAGAGGAGCCCGCCACACAAACATATATATATATATATATATATATATATATATATATATATATACAAAGACCCCCCACTCCCGGCACATAAAACACACATTGAATATCACAACAAACAGAGATGTTAGCTCAACCACCAGCCGGCTCTTTGTATGATGTGCCAGTCGCATCTGGCTGCGTCAGTGCTTTGAGACACTCTCCAAGCAAAGGACAATAATGGAATGTGTACTTTATTTTTTCTCTCATCTTGTCTCTCCCTTTGCCAGGCTAAAGTCTGACCTAAATACTAGATTGGACCAAAACCAGAGGAGAGGCGTCCAGCGGGCTTGTCGTGGTAGTCGAAGAAAGGGAGGGAGGCTGAGGATCCGAACACAGTCCCAGAGAAAAGGCTGGCACTTACCTCGCTTTATACCAGTACAACACGTAGCTCATAAACCAGTCAAACCTTATCCTCGCTGACTGCCGAATTCATCGTCTTAAATCTCGCTCAAAGCCTTACCTTCCACCTCGCCGTGAGATGGAAAAGCTGCAGCGTATCAGCGCCGTGCCCTCCACCAAGCCTTTTCTAATCCAGGCCCGGGAGGGAGGGGTCCATTATTCACACGCTCGGAGGGGACACGAGAGAACCTTTGACCTTGGCTTGTGACCACACCTTGAGATTGAAGAGCCAGTAATGCAGCAATGGCAGCCGGCCCACCAGTTAATGATCTGCTTCTTCCTTTTTTCAGCTTAATACAGATCTGCTCAATGCCATCTCCGCACTCACACACACACACACACACACACACACACACACATATTGTCTTTCTACCAAACACAGGAACAGAATCGCAGCAGGAAACATAGAGGTCAAAGAACGCCTCAGCAGTTTTTTTAAGTGCACCCATTCATTTTTCATGTAATGATATGAGGGGATGTGATAGGTGTAAGAATCAGGATGAAGTCCACTCCAATCCCATCATCACCTGCAGGACAGGAAACAAGGACGGGCAGCTCCGAGCTGAAGTAGAGTATCAAAGTGTCTACGTCAGATGAAGGTAGTGCTCTGCTTCATCAGCTGGATTTTACTCGGAAGCAGTGAAAGATTCATTTGAGTACCACATCACAAAAGTAATGAATTTAGGTGTCAGAAGTTTGTTTTCATGATTTTAGAAATTTGACATTTTTGATCTTTTTGAGTAATCAATTCAAGTAATAAGGAAAATCATTTAGAAGAAAGTTTGATTTTCAGCCCATCCAAAAATGCAATGTAACAAACTAATCCTTAATGAATGAAGCATGAAAACCATACGAATACAGACATTATGCTGCTGCTGGTGGTGTTAGCATTCAGGTCTGGATGTAAAGCTTTCAACCCGTTTACACTAGATCTCACCTGGCTCAGGAAAAACACATATCAATGCAAGGTGTGAATTTGCATTTTCTTATCTGGAGGTGGTTTGACTTCCCAAGTTGAAATGTTCTATAAATAAAATAAAAAATATAAATCACCCTCCAAGTTGAAATGCCATTAACTTAAACGATATCTCCAGCAAAAGCCACAGCATCCACTGAGTCTTTCCTTACAAGTGACTCAAAATGATTGACTGCATTCCATGGTGCTGCTTTCCTTGACCTGGGACGCACCCACTCGAGCCGGGTAGCCCCTCCCACATAGTCTGCGTGCTGAGGTCTGATCAAATCAGCAGAATCAAGACAATGAGGACACTTCTCAATAGCACCGATGTAAATCAGATGTTACTGTCCAGATAATGTATCCAGACACAGATCACGCTTTGATTACCGTTGTAGATAGAGGAGATTTCACGTCTCTCTGCCCTCATTTCCCGTCCTCCCTCTACAGTCATATCTCTACGATCTGAGAATGTCCAAAGATCCCTCCTCACCACACTGTAAATGCTTCTGACTGCGATCTTTTTAAAAGGAGCCGGAGGATAAATCTTTAACTACAGTAAACATTTATTCCATCCGTCAATCTGCAATCAATCTTTAGAGCAGCTCGGTAATTTGCAGGATCCGACTTCCCACAGCGCTGCCATTCCCCACCCTGGTTATCATTAACCCAGTTTCCAAACAAGCCGGCAACCAGAATTAATTGATCAATCAAAGGAACCAATGACTCAATCAACCGCTGAATACACATCCAAGTCTGCACCAGTCACCTTTTAAGGTGAGGTGAAGCGTGTTCTGTCAGAGGCGTGTGTGTGTGCGTGGAGTCTGCAGAGAATCGAGCGGAGCACACCTCAGCTCTCTGCAGTGGCTCCCCTTCTCTAAACACTGATCTGATAAGATACGAGCAAACCCCACCAGGAATCCGTTTCCACCGCTCTTTTCACTGCGGAGCGGGGGGTGATAGCGGAGAGACACCCGGCATAGAGGAGAGCCGCTTTGGCCCCGTCTCCAGGCTCACCAGGAAAAAGAGAGAGAAAATCCACCGCAGAGGAAGAAGCCAGGGCTGGTTATTGGTTCTGGCTCCTGTCGGACCGACCCGGAAGGGCCAAACATCTGCTTCTCTTATTGGATAGGGAGGGCAACAATATGCGCTTGGCAGTCTGCGTCAGCGCTCGCTTAAACAGACAGGAGAGGGGCCCACAACTCAAGGGCACGGGCGAGAAATTATGACTGCTTCGATTGGACTGCTCACTGACCAAAAAAAAGGCAGATTCAATTAAACCCAGCTGAAGGTCACGGGGTCATACAATGTAAGCGAGTCAGGTGCTGTGCTTAATGGAGGTCCTCATGGCTCTGGTAATGTTTAATCCAATGGCCCTCTCTGACTGGCCCTGCGGGTCAGCCATTCATATACCCGGAGTGCTGAGAGCTGGGGGGGGGGGGGGGGGGGGTGAGGCGGCCCGGGTGGGGAATGTGCTTCAGATTCAAAGACTGATGTTAACACACTGCTTAGCTAGTGTACAGAGATGATAGACGATGTTATTACTGAAAATAGCGGCGGCGGCGATAAGAGCAGAAAGAACATATAAAAATCAGAAAGGGGGGGGGGGGGGAGTGGGGGACGGACACAGGTGAGGAGGTAGTAAAGCGCAGTGGGCGGGGAGTGGGAGCTTTAGGTGGGAGGGAGAGAAATAGGAGATAAGAAGGGAGCAGGCGGAGGACTTGGTGAGGAACTGAAAGCAGAGGAGAGCGGCTGAGGGGAAAGGGAGGAGCACCAAGCAGACAGCAGGGTTACACATGAGAAGTCTCAGAAGGAATTAAAACTGAGCACAGGGAGGGAGCAGAGGAGGGCAGGAACAGGTAAAGTTGGTCGGGGTAGGTTTCAGTCTTACACATCCCGACTAATTGCCAGGTTTTCGTTTCCTCGGCGTGGTGAGAGAAAACAAACAGAAGGCAAGAAAGTCAGCAAACAAAAAGAAACCACGGGACTAGAAAGCAGAAGTGACAAGGCGAGGGGGGGGGGGAGGCAGCGGTTGAACGGTCACACATAAAGTGAGGAAGAGAGAGAGAAGAAGGAGGGACGAGGAGGGTGAGCAGTGCAGCGTGCAGTGGTAGCGTAAGAAAACAAGAGGAGACTCATTGACAGGCAGGACGGACTTAAAGCCACGGACTGCTGACATCGGCAAAAACAAAGGAAGAGGAGCATCAGGGAAGAGGTCACTGGCGTCCAGCAGCGGTGGAGCTCGCCTGTGGGCGTCTGCTATGCAACCGAGACAAGGGAGATAGACAGATTCAAGCTCAGGCAAAGTTCAGCCAGGCAGACCTCACTCTAACAGTACCATGTTGGTGAAAGAGTACCGCATATGTATGCCACTGACTGTGGATGAGGTAAGTGTGTTTGTCTTTCCCACACACACACACACACACACACATACACACACACACACACACAAACACTGCCCTCCAACGAGTTTAATTTCAAAAACAAAAGAGTGGGCTCTTATTTAAAAATGTTCCTGTCAACTCGTAATCTTAAAAGTGTAAATGCGCTGATAAGAAAACTGCAAACAGAGCGCACAGACCTCCCGCGGCTGCTCTGTGGGAGCTTTGGCACGTCGGGTGGCGTGGCACGTTCAGCACCGACACGCTCTGCCAACGTGACGCCGCCGACGCACAACACCTGGCCAGCAGCATCATAGCGCTGCTGTTGTGTCTAAATTATCTCCCCATCTGTCTGCCTCCCTGCTCCCCTCGCTTTCTTTAGCACTCCCCCGCGGCAAACACGAACTAGTCGGACTGGTTACAGCTTTCCAAGATCCAAAACTCAAACAAAAGGCATTTGGCCCGCAGGCTAATAATCAAAGGAGAACCCGTTAGAGGAAAGGGGCGGGGTGGACGAGGGAGTTTAATGCGACGCAGTGTCCTTCACAACCAATGTCATCATCGGCTCCTGTACCCGCCCCCCACCCCACGATTTGATTGTACCCGTTGCCACAGCTGTGACAGTGACAAATAGCCGTCCAGAATAGGATTTACAGTGTCGCTACAGGACACACAAACTTCTGAGCTTGCAGCAAATCCTCTTTTCGCCAGAGTGTAATGTAAGTTTAAGTGCAGCCCTTCTTTTGGAGACGGTATCAGGTCGTTGGCAATTTACCTGAACCCGAGCCATTCACAATCTCTTAGCGCTTGCTCAATTTGAAGAGGAAGCAGTATGGATTTTCAAGTGTGAAACAGTCAGCATAGTAACACAATGCAGCTGCACCGCCTTGAGCAATGCCCAGTATCGTATTCTACCGTGGGAAAAGCTGGGGTTGACTCAAGACATGCTCATGCTCAAGTGTCCTGAAGCAAGGCACTTAGTCTATACCCCCACTTGTTTTTGTATGTGTTCAGACCTGCAAACATTCCAATGCTGGAAAAAACGGCCTCTAAACTTCCATCTTGTCAGGGGACGCATCCTCAGGTCGAGGCGTCAACGTCGTCTTATTGTGCATTGCATGTCCGACACTAATTCCATCACTTACTCTGCAGACAAAACTTTTAGGCTGCCTATAAAAGTACTCTATGAAGCTGTTAGGGTATAAATGTCTACCTAAGTGTCAGTAAATGTAATGCGAGAGGCGGTGCCATAGACCTGCCATCAACCACCGGGGGTTGATGAAGTGTTTGCAAGGATGTGGAAGAGAAATCAACATCACTTAGCTCCCAAGCAACCGACAGATGGATCGGCAGCATCCTCCAGACTCAGCCGCCTTGGAAGTTCTCAAGTTGTATTTCTTTAATGCCGTGAATAAAAGGGGATTTAATTATTCCAGGAGGAAAAATGTCAACGTGAAGGCAGGTCCCTACAATATCATCTAAATAATAAAATACAGGTTTGCATATATTCTTTTAAAGCAGGACACACTTAAACCATCAGGGGTCATATAATGACTGAAGTGGAGATAATTCATGCGTAGCTCGGGGGTTTATAAATACACTTGTGTGCGGAGGCTCAGACTTTTGGGAGATATTGTTGAGTCAACAGCTTCACATCAAGATTAAGAAAACAGAAGTCAATATAGGAACAAGGAATTGTCTGAGTCACTGAGAAAGTGAAAGAAACTGCAGCAGTGTCTGAATAAATGTCAAAAAGTCACATTAAATCCATTTTGATTCAGTATTGTAGAGCAACTTTCAATGTGTTTTTATAGGTGCTGTAAATCACCACTTTAAAAAGGGAATAAGATGTTGGTTATTATTTACGCAGAGGGATAAATTTCACGTTTATGAGGCGACTACACAGTCAAACACTAGTAAGTACAAGGTTTTTTTTATTGGTTTGGCAAAAAGGACCTCATTTCCATTGTCAGTGCACAGATAGTGTTAAATAACAAACTCAAGTTTTTTCCTTATCACAAATTTAAATTTTTTGTTTTAAACTTTATTTCGTTTGTTGTTGTATAGTATCATAAATGCGTTCATTCACACATGCTGTCACACCCCAGCCCGAGGCAGTGATGAGTTACGAGTTTGTGACAATCTCACAGCTCGTAAACCGATCAGCGACTTTCGTTTCTTTTCTTTTTATTTATTTTTAGAGACAGTAGTAGAAGAATAAACAACAGGAACACTGTGGAGTCTCTCATCACATCTCTCATCACAGACTCTCCGAGAACATTATGGTGACTTAGGGACAGATAAGTGCTCTTGCAGCTTCCAGCTTAAGATTTGTTTTTCCGCAAAGTGAAAGGAGATTCACAACCTGTGTGGGAGGAAGTCATTAATGTGTAGTCTGTTAGTCTAAAGACGGTGTAAAAGCACCCATCGCTATGATTAATTAAGTCCCATGAATACGCAATAAGTAAATATTGAATGTTGACGTTCCCCAGTAATTGGAACAAGAAGGAGGAGTGTCACACGCTGTCAGCAGAGTAGGGTGAAGAATGGCAAACTGATGTGTGCCCTCCTCTTTCTCTTTGCCGCCCCATCTCGCTCTGTTTCTACTTTTAATTAAAATAATGCTTTAGTGGCCCACACATTTATATAGGGCAGGGAAATGAATTGCATTGTGGTGGCCACAGTCGAACAGTTGAGTTGTACCGGTTGATATGGAATTAGGACAAACAAAATACGGTAGTGAGAGGTGACTGTAGAATCTATTTTGTGATATTTTGTGAAAAAAGGCCAAACTGATTCTGTGAAGCTGAGCTCATTGAGGAGGTTCCTCCACATCTCTCCTCTCCAAATGTCAGGTCAAGGCAGTATAATTTACACAACCTAAATCCCCAACTGTGCCTTGAAGGGCGTTTCCAGTTCCCCTGGAATCCTTCTAAGAGGCGTCATTTACTTGAACACACCAGACCAACAAAACAATGAGGTTACATAACGACAGAACGAGACGCCTCCATTGAGTAATCATGTGTCAGTTCAGTCATCATATCAAGTTTCCAAAATGTCTGTGATTAGTCCCAACAATCCCTGGATAGAATGAAATCTGAATGGAAGGGAGCCCTTATTGGTCTGGGCTGGTTTCCAGACTACTTTGCAACCCATACAGTATCCGTAGCACAACTTCTATCCTCAGAAAAAAAACCTCCAATGAGGCAAAATAGGAGAATCTTGAGGAAAAGCAGCAAAAGAGGGGTCTGGTGACAGAAAAATATAAAAACAATGAGTCATGGTTGTGTGCAGACCTAAAAACCTTTAAAGGATCTCACTCATCCAGGTCCCGATATCTTCAGTTCTACGTGTGTATTTTTACAACTGCACTTGCACACACAAGTAAGTCCAGATGTCTATGTACATATGTATAACTATAACTTTTTTTAGGAATTTGTTAGAACTTTAGAATCTTTAACATTGTGAAAATGTCATTGATTTGGTTGAAAGAAAATAAATCACTGATTTTCATGGGAATGCCTCGGTGTAGATATGAACTCACGGAGTTTCATTCTAGCTGCTTATGAATTACATTTTATTTTGTTAGAGTATATCTGAGTATAATAACTTAGATAAAACCATTTTAAAGTATCAGAGAAAATGAGACAGTATACCTGCTCACTTTGCAAACAATTGTGAATGAAACTAACAATTAACTCTAAACTCCTTAGTTCAGGTGGCCTCATTCAGAACCCACCTTTCTCTTCATATTTGCTCACAACCATAATGATTTCCTTTTCTCACTCCATCACCATTCTCGCCATTGTCACCCTCCAGTACAAGATCGGGCAGCTGTATATGATCAGCAAGCACTGCTGTGAGCAGAGCGGTGGGGGAGAAGGCGTGGAAGTGGTGAGAAATGAGTCAAACGTTCACCCTCAGCACGGCACGGGACAGGTGACCGAGAAGCGGATCTACCTCAGCAGGTACGGTGCACTCCGAAAAACGACTGGGTCCCTAATGACACAGCAACCTGAGCCTTGTCCTCGTGTTGTCAGCTCTGCCATTAGGATAACTGATTGACTTTGATCTTTGAGCTCTTGCTTCACTGTAAAACTTGACGTCCTGTAGGTGTAAGTTGCATGTATCACCACTGACAAGCAATAAAAACTGATTCCAGCGAAGCAACGCCCAGTTCTCAGTGATACCTGCCTTCATCTAAAGTCCGGGTGCATGACCTCGGTCTCAGACATGTTGAGGCCGGTGCTTTGGGATTACAGTGAACTGTTTTCGTTCCATGATCTCACCCTCCAGCAAACCATCCAGGTTCTGAAAGTGTTGAGTCTAGACTTCCAGCCAGCAAAAAAAAGTCCACGTCTTCCTGATGGTGGCATTAACTGGATGTGTTTTGAGGTTTGAGCCTCTGAATATTTCATTGTAGTGTTGAAATTGCATCAGTCTTCATTGTCAGACTATTTTCACTGAGACCAGTTGTAAAATAAACTTCCATACACTCAAATGATGGTAACAGCAACATTTAAACCTTAATTAATGTTTTATTACATATTATAATGTAGTAATAAGCAGGTAAAAGGCCATTTAACTGTGTATTCATGCAATACTTTGAAAGTTTGGAAAACACGTATTCACCTTGAAGCAGTGAGTTAGACGAGTGGATTGAAATCACACAAGGATGCATCAGTAGGCATTTACAGCCAGTTAGCTTAGCTTAGCATATTACTAACCTTGGCAAGCAGCTAGCCTGACTTTGTCCTGAGGTAATGACATATAAAGTATCTGGTTTGTTTAACCAAACCAAAATCCAATGTTTATAGACGGATATGCAGATTTTGTTTTATTTGGACTTAACCAGACCAACATTTTTCTTAATTTCCAGTCTTTTATGCTAAGCTACAGAAAGCTAACTGCCTGTAGCCTTATAGTTCACATGCAGAAATAATCTCGGAGGAACAATTTCCCAGGTAATATATATATGTTTTTATTATTTTGCCACGATTTTACTTATATTTTTGAATATATCTACTTTTAGAAAAACGTGTGTGTAACATGTGTCAATAGACAGTTTCTATTATCTGTATATACACAAATGAGATGTAAGAATTGGTAATTAACAGGGTTACTTTTAGTTTACTAACTATATGATAATGTGTCATAAACAATTAGGGGTTTAGTATAGGTTTAAAATGAAATTTTACCCAAGTGATTTCTAAATTTCCTTGAAGCAAAGAGATAATATTTTTCTAACGGAACTAAACACATCTACATATCGAAATCAGAGTAAACAGGGATCCGAGCGCAGTGACATATCTGAGGATATGACTGATGAGTCACAGGACTTTGAAGCTGCGTGTGACTAAAGGTTTCCTGTTTTTGTGCTGAAAGAATGTGTTTTGTTTGCTTAGCACTCAGCATGACAGTCCTTGTACCGGTGAGTGATGACCATAGTGGATGAAACCAGCCTGAAAAACGGAATTCTTGTCTAAGTCTAAATTCATTCCCTAACCCGCAGCTCACCTCACTCATTACCCTAACGTAACCTCAACTCTTATTCTAATCACCACCATAAACCGAAGACCTAATCCTAAAGTAAACTCTAAAAGAAGTTAAATGTTCTCACTGTGGAGGATTTTCCTAATCTTTCTGTGCTTGAGGGACATTTGGTTTACATTTGTTAAGATACACTAAAACACACACTCAAACACACACATAAGTAAAGTTGCTGCAGAATATAGTCGACCTCAATCATGTCCTGACATGTGACCTCAAAGTAACAGTAACAATTCATCACCACAGGTGTAATTGGAAATGAGTCATACAAATCAGCGCTATGCCGAGAGTGGCCTACAGGTAATCTGGCTATAAATGGCACAAGAACCACTTAGGAGCTCTGTGGCTACTTCCATGATCTCTCTCCCACTCTCGGACTCACGCTGCTCTCTCCTCTCTTCCTGTCTTGCTCTCAGTAAACTGCCTTCCTGGGTGCAAGCGTTTGTCCCGCGAATCTTCTACGTGACGGAAAAGGCCTGGAACTTCTACCCGTACACCATCACAGGTGCTTCTGTTTGTGTTGAACATCAGCTCGCTTTCACCCCCATGCATTATACACAACTTATTTACTTATAACAGCTGGTATCCAAGTTCCAATCAAATATTTATCACAGCGTATGCATGTATTCCCCTGTGGGAAGCATGTATGTGTGTTTTTGTGTGTGTGTGTGTGTGAGAGCAACTGTGTTCTCATGCATGTATGAGTAACTAATGCTCTTTCTCCCTGTCCATATTGAACGTCCCTGGTGCTGCAGAGTACTCAGTAAGTATTCTCACACATCATTTACTGTACACGAACACAACAGAGCTCATCTCTGTCCTCTATCAGTCGATCTAATCTGCTGCCTGCTTCCACACGCTCTATCTCACGCCCTCAACCATTTTCTCCCATTTTTTACCTCTCTTCACCCCGTAGCTATCGTTCCTCCCCAAGTTCAGCATCCGCATTGAGACGAGATTCGAGAACAACAACGGCGATAACGACAACGTGAGTATGACTGAGAGCAAGTGAGAGGTGAGAAAGATGGTGATTAGAGAAGATGGGGAGGAGAAAAACAGGGGAGAGAGAGAGAGGGAGAGGGAGATGGCAATTTTCTCTGTAGCACAAGGAAAATGTTCATCACATTGATGGGCCCATTACTAGGAAAACAAGAGAAGCACAAAATGCACTGTTGGCAGATCTATTACCCAGACATGCAACATGGTGATTGGGGCTGCAGTGTTGCACACACACACACACGCACACACACACACACACACACACACGCACACCCACGACAATGTCAGCTTATGCCTGGGTTGTGTTATCTGCGAAAAGAAGTAACAAGACCCAACATGTCACAATATGGAGTGGTGGACTTCAGCTTGTGTGAAAAAATGTCGTGCCTCTTGTTTCTTGTCACACGGTTACAGGTTACATGAGGTAATTCCAAACAAACACACGTTCATATGAAGTCGGGCGAAGTCCTCACCCGTCAGCTACAGCACCGTTTCTACTCGGATACTTTCTGTATAATTGTTAATACATGATTTATGATAGTAAGTATTTGTTCAGTGGATAAGAACACTGTGACAGGATGGTGCCCTGAGCACATTGTAAAAAAAGAACTCATCCAGCTAGGGCAACATATTCCATAAGAGGGAGTCAGACCCTGAGCAGACACGGACCAACAGGAGCGCCACAGGAGCGTGGCGGGGTATTATCTAACAGCAGGTTCTTCCCATTTGTTAGTTTTCAGCGCTGAAATGACTTCACAGGGGCTTTATGCACATATTTTTAAAAGTGCCATATCCCCTCTCTCCTTATTTTCTCCGTCATTGTCTCACGAGGAAAAGTGAATTCTGCTCCCATAACTCCTCCCCCCCCCCCCCCCCACTCTTTTAATATCCTTCATACATCCTCCTTTTTTTCTCCTCTACCCTCTCTGTCTGTTCTCTCCTCCCTTGCTCCAGTGTGATTTGCTCCGAGGGCCTCAGGGTGGGATATAGTGAGGGGTGTTATGGTGTGTGACCTTAGTTTCTACACAGTTACTCATCTACTCTCATCCAGCTCTCCACTGTGTGCCAGAGTATGCAGGGAGTCAAGTGTGTGTTTGTGTGTGTGTTTGTGTGTGTGTGTGTGTGTGTGTATGTGTGTGTGTCTGTGTGTGTGTCTGTGTCTGCTCTCATTATACTGTACGACCTCCCCCATCTGTTTGGATGCAGGTGTTTGGGGACACGCCGACCCCAGCGGAGAGTGTGAGTTTCCTGGATATCCTGAGTGACCCCATCCCTGAAAAGCACTACAAAGAGGAGGAGGTGCGCACAAACACACAATGTCACATACACACAAACATGAGCAGTTTATTAGGAACACTACAACAGTGGTGCAATGATTTCCCCCTGTCATAAAGGTGGAAGTATTCAGTTTTTATTGAAGCTGTTGATTTAACTGTGTGATAATTTTGACGGATGTGGTTTGTGGTGCTGTTGAACTGCACCTGATATAGATTGAGTGGACAAAATAATAGAAACACGCGACAATGCAACACAATTCAGAAGTTTCTTCATGTTTAGAGCAGTTTCATTTTTCAAGTATTACACTGAACACTGCCACATGAATATAATGTTTATTTGTCTTTGCAGTGTTCCATGATGAGGTTAAATAAGTGCCTAATTCAACTATTTGATACGTAGGACCACAGTCTTAGCATAAATCTTGACACAAAAGGAAAAAAAAACATAAAATGCCTCCATACTCCTGTGCTGTGATGCAGTTGTCTGTAAGTCAAGGCATTTGTTGCAAGTTAAGAGCTTAAATCTTCTCATCTACAAATGATTACACACAAATGATAATTCGCTTCTTTGCACGTGAAAGTGCATAAATCTGTTGAAACATCCACATCCCTCTTTTACACCTGCCTGTCTTCGTTCCTTTCTTTCCAAGGTTTTTACACTTCTTTACTGTCTGCGAGTCCTCAGAGACAAAGGTCGATTCCCAGGCCTGGGTGCACAGACTTGTGCAGACAAGCATACATAAACACAGACCATGCACAAAAACATATGCATGCACAGACTCACAAAAAGAAAGGCCAACACACCCATTTCATATTTAGCAACACTGTGAGAACATATAATCACAGAGACAAGCGTTTTCCAATCAGCTTTGGTCACAGATGCATTATGTGTTTTTATCATGCTTTCCTCTGATGGGATGTGCTGGGCAACAATCTGTTTGCACCTCCTCTCACATATTGTCACACTCATTTTCTCTCTCTCACACACACACTACAAATTCACTTACACACACACACATCCATAGCTCCCTCCGAAGATGCCTCACAGGACCCAAGTTTCTGCAGAGTCAGCAAGTAAGATATGGACCGGCTGTTTGCTCTGTGCAGGACCTGAGTCGCTGGCAGTCAAATAAAACTGGCAGAGGGCCTCTGGAGGAGAGCTGGAGAGACGACCACAAGCCCATCATGTGCTCCTACAAGAAGGTGCAGTGCAGCTTTGAGGTCTACGGCTTTCAGACCAGGACTGAGGAGTTCATACACAGAGTGAGACAGAGTTTTTTTCTTTTCCCATCATTCCTTTTCCCTATGCTGATGTCCTGAGGGTTGGATCAAGATAAGATCTGCAATTACAGTTACGAGCACCTACAGGTGTAGCACAACGTGGGAAAATTTGATTTTTAGAGCTAATTAGATTCCATAAAGGGCTCTGCTCCTTTTTGGAGAACTGATTTGTGCATGTTGTTTTCACCTGTACAGTCAAATGGAGTTCTCCGATGATCATGATTGTTGTTACCTCCGCCCAGGAGGTTTTATTTTCACCTACGTTTATTTCTTACCACAGACCTTTAAACCTGTGATGTGATTTTTCAACCTTTACGTAAAATTTCTGAGGGAATTATTAATGGGTCTGGATTTTCTTTAAATCACTTTTATTTAGAAACGTGTGGAATGTGGTGCAGATCCCCCCCCCCACCCACCCTTACTTTTTTTGGAAATTCAATGTGGTTTCATGAGGGAACTATTGGGCCTTGGTAGACATGCGCGTTTGAATATGCCATATGTTGCATTTAGACATAAAAATAATCATTACCACATAAATTTATAGAAAACAGTTAGCCTCAGGTGAGCTCTTCACTGCTTTCTATGCAGCCAACTATTTTGATATTGTATTGTTAGGAAATGGGCTGTAATGGTTTCCACCACGAAACAGTGAGCAGGCGTCTTTTTCTTACAGCTCAAAAAAAGCTAAGGTTTTCACATTTTCAGGTCAGAGGAATGAGTTAAATGCCCGTTGGGAAAAGAAAAAATAAATCACTTTCAAAACATTTGTTCTAAACAATGAAGCAAAGCAATGGAGCGTGAAGGAAAACTGAAAGCATTTAAAGGCAAGCTCGCTGTGCCCTTTTTTCCCACACTGTTAAAGCATGGCCATTGTTTATGGGAATGTCCTTTAGTTTCAGTATGTGCAAATAATACCGCTGAGATAAGTTCCAAGTAATGTGAAACAAGTCTCCATTTATCTCAACCACAATCTCATTCGTTCAAAGTAATTACACAGAAGTTTATCCAACGTTTTGACAATGACTTCCTGTGAACTGGTACCGATTGTGGTAATTTCCCACACATGACTGCTCACGTTTCAATGTCGTATGATTTAATTTTCTTTCTGGTTTGAATTCAGAACATCAGAGACATTCTTCTGGTCGGCCACAGGCAGGCGGTAGCATGGGTAGACGAATGGCACGGTGGGTCAGACACACACACACACACAATGCAGCTTTTAAACATTCAGAGCAGTGCGGTTGTGCAGTTTTTTTTTTTCTTCCTTTACCTTCAATATATACGCTGTAATATTTCATACTCTGCTCTGATGCTTTCAGTGTCTACATCTGTACCGTGCTTTTCCCACAGGGCTGAGTTTGGATGAGGTGAGAGAGTACGAGCAGATGATGCAGGAGAAGACCAACAGCAAAGTCAAATCCAGCCAGAACAACCCAGGTGAGACTGCAGCTCCTGACCTGCACTGTACTGCAATACCACAGAGGATACAAGGGGAGACAGAGGGGGAGAGGAGAGATAACACATCTGGAGGTGAGAGCGGTAAAGGTGGAGAGAGCAGAAGCAGAAGATGAGATTTGGCATGGAAGAAAAGCAGCAAGTTTGAAATGTATGTTTCTGCATTTCATGTGGACATAATAAGCAGGGAGGTCTACAGAGGAAACACTGCAATGCAAAAACACACCTAAAACACAGCTCACATATTGTAGACCCAGTGGCGATTCTAGAAAATGTTACATGGGGTGGCAGAAGGGTGGCAAGTTAAATTCAAGGGTGGCAAATCACACACAAAAAGTCAAGTCAAGTCAAGTATTTTTATTGTTGGAAACACACATGCCAGGTGTCTATATGTATTTATTTATACCAATCGCTAATGAAAACAGTTAACATATTTATAATTCGAAATTCGTCCCAGCCTTTATACCACATACACAATAGGGTCTATAGCATATAACCGAGTCATCCTCTCACATTTTAATGCAGCTGTATAGCGAGCTAGCTACTAGTCCTATCGACTTTTGCAAGCTAGCAATTAAATAAACGATTGGAATTACAACGGAATTGTCTATCACATATGACCACCCATCACATTTTCTTGATTCAAGTTTCAGCTGTACTGTACCTTTTTTCATCACTGCAAGCGTACAGTTGGCTTGTCTCCAGTTCTTTGGCTTTCAAACCGTTTCTGTCTTCATTTGAATGAAGCGGCAGATGCGCACGGTGAGAAGAGAGCAAATAGGATTCATGGACTCAACCATTTTACAGGGGAGGGGGGACATAAAGATTTTAGTTCTTAAACAAGTTACAAATGAGATCAACAGCTTCAGTAGCAAAAAATATAATACCATTCAATAAATGTATATTGGAGACACTTCTAACAACCTGGGTGGCAAGTGGGGTGGCAAGCATTTTTTTAGGGGTGGCAGCTGCCACCCCTTGCCACCCCGGTAGTTTCGCCACTGTGTAGACCATCAGGAATTTAGAGCTGAACAGGTCATTTCGTATTTATTTAGCCTGCCTGCAATGCTAACAGGCATTTCACAACACGAGGAGCCGAGTGGGGGGAGAGACAGAGGGTACATGCCCAGAAAAGGACGGCAGAAAGACAGATGTGTGGGGGGGGAGAGGATTGTGGGCTGCCTCATGAAGTGATAATGCCACTGCGTCGGTCTAATAAGCAGTGTAATGCAGCCACCTGCTGAACTGTCCCCCGCACCAAGCAGCCACTGCAGCAGTTAGCTGCAAATGTCAGCCCTGGCAGGGGTCTGTGTCCTGTGTGTGTGTGTGTGTGTGTGTGTGTGTGTGTGTGTGTGTGTGGGTGCGTGAGTGTGTGTGGGTGCGTGAGTGTGTGTGGGTGCTTTTGTGCTTGTGTGAGTGTTTGTTCACCCTGCCCCCTTCTGGTCGGTGTGGTGAACCTCAGCTGGATGTGAGCGATATCAAGGGTAGAATTGCCAATATGGCCTGTAGCATCTCTCCTCCCCCCACCCCCTTCTCGCTTTACCCCCCCCCCCTCTCTCTCTCCCGTGTGTGTGTGATGATGAGACATCAACCTGCAACGCATCTGCAGTCATTGCTCAACATGCTGCAGCTCACTGCGCTGCCCTGAGCCCCTACAGGCTGCACTCTGCTACTGCTTCCCTCTCCGCTCGGGCCCAGTACTAGTTTTTATTTTACATTGCATTACATTGAGCTGACGCTTTCATCCAAAGCCACTGAAAGTAAGTGCGTGAGGGTACAAACCCAGAACAGCAAGAGGCAAGTAAGTACAGTTTGCTTCAAAAGAGCCAAATTACAAGTGCTACATGTAAGTCCCATATAAGTTTAACAAAATATATATATAAAAAAAAGATATAAACACCAAAGTTGGCAGTGTCTTATTATACATCATCTTTCTAACCGAGGTGTTTTGGGAAGAGATGTGTCTCTAGTCTACGACTGAGGATGTTTAGACTTCCTGTTGTTAACGGAGAACTTGTTCCACCAATCTGGAGCCAGGACAGCAAACAGTCCTGATTTTATTATGTACTTCCTTTCATTTGTCAGCCATAATAAACGCAAATGGATGTCATTTACTCACATAAAGAGTCGCCTGTGTGAGTTGAATACCGATGAGGGGTTTAACTAATGTGAATCTGAGTGTACGACGCAGATCTTAAGTAGTCTTGAATAAATTAAAAACATAAACACAGTTCTCTCTCTGTCTCTCATCTCCGTCTCAATGTCTCTTGCTTTTCTTCCTTTTCTTTATAATTGTCATTTCTTTCAGAACTAAAACAATTGTCTTGTGAAAGCAAATAATATCCTTCTGTCCGTCTATCTATCTATCTCAGGGCCACCAGCAGCCTCTCGTCCTCCGTTCTCTCGCTCCATCTCGGTGACAGATGAGCGCTCCCTGAAGAAGATGGGAGTGAAGACTGTGTCCATGCCTGACCCGTCAGAGTCCTCAGTGCCACACTGCCCCATGCGCCTGCACTCCACCCCTGAATGATGCTACACACATGGCTACGCACACAGCTCCTCAAACACACACACACACACACACACACACACAGATCGAGCACTCTGTACAATTCAAACATACAGAAACCCACAGTCAGCACTTACCAGAGTCATGTTACTTCTCAAATACAAACAGTCGCAGAGAGGCATGATCCGTAAAGGACCAGCCCAACATTTGGGGTGAAGAGCTTGTTTGTTTAGATGAGCAGATCATTGCCACTTAATATAAACCTACAGCCAGCAACTGGTTAGCTTAGCTTAACAGGGGGGGAGACTGTCGCACAGCCATTGCATTGGCATCTCCACAACGCTGTGTCAGCATTAGAGGAGGGTCTGGCTGCAGCCATTATCATTCTGCTATAGGGGAAAAAACACTCTGGCTTGTTTTTATTCCTTGAAACCAATTACTCGCCTTCTTGGGGGGGGGGGGGGAGAGAGCTTATAAGCTCAGGATGGAGTAACAGTTGGAGCCCTTATAAGAAAATGGTTAATTCCCTGCAAGGAAGACGAAAAGGAAAAATCAGTAAACGACGTGCGATTGCCAATTGTTCTCAGAACTCGCCATCTTCAGTCAGTAGGTTTGCAGCTCAGTTTCTCAAACCAAGTACATGTTGGAAAATTTCACACAGAAACACAGCTGGTAAATCAGATTCATTCACACAGTATTCAGCAAACAGCACCTTTAAAACTCACAAATTAATACGAATCAATGAAATGCTTTACAGGGAGGGGGGGGCGGGGTGATGTGATGTACTGCATTTTTCTTATATCACTGTAAAACGACCAATTTTTTATAATCAGATCATGAAATATTATATGTAAATAAGTGATTTTTTTACATGTGGTGGTTGGTGGACGTCTGAACCATTTTTACAGAGCCAGTTTTGCAGTTTCTTTGAGATTGAATCAGCGCTTTTCCCAAAATTGCCTTTTGCAGTTCACAGGAATATGTATCCGCTCTTACGCACATCTTGCAGTTCTCATCACTTAATGTAAAAACCACATGAACACAACAGAGAAACTATTTCCCCCCCACGCCTTCTACAGTTGTCTTCCAGTCTTTCTCAATAATTTCCTCAGCCCTAGTGGAGCTCACCAGCCACCAGCAGGGCTCTCCGATTGTTTTCCCAGCGCCCAGCCTGTGGCCTACAGACAGATGCATAAGGAGTTTAATAGAGTGGATCTAATGAGAGAGAGCGGAGGAGAAGGGGGAGGCTGTCAATGCTATGGATCTGCTCCCCTCTCCACCTTAGCCAATAGGTCAGACCGGGGGTATTGACAGAGGGCGGCGAGGCGTTGTATTGGTTCCTTGATCGCTTAGCTGAGACCTGCAAATGGGTCAAGCCGGGACTAAACTTCAATTATGAGTCAATGATGTGAGCATTCTTAAGACGATTAGCTTTTTTCTGTATATGTATATTTAGAAGCTGTCAGGGATCAACAACTGCAACGCTGTAAGAAAATACTATTCCGATGCCTTATATGTGAAATATTCACTTTAAATGATGAGCCAAGACGAATCAAGTAGAATTTGTACATGAAAATTACCCTGTATATTCTTTTATAAATGATTTCTATCAATAAATACATTTGATTTTCAATGAGAAGATTCACTCGTGTCCTGATATCTGCAAAGTTAAGCGAAAAAATGGACTCGGCACAAACATTATCAGCCGTGTTGGATCGGTATTGACCTGTGACCATGGACCAGCTGCTGGCACGCCGGAGCCCTCACATGTAATCTACTCACCAATTTCACACTTGTGTGGCCAGTGGATCAGGCTCCGGCGGCAGCGGTCCTCTTGGTCCAACCTAATTTGGTTCCGTGGCTCATGGCAGTTTTTCCTCTCTGCAAGAGAATGGAAGAGAATAATGAATGTTTAACAGATGCGAGGTTGTGGCTTGGGCGTGTTTGCATGTCTGTTATCGTTTTATTGCTTTATTTTCCCCAGACATCAGGACAAAAGCCAAGGCTTGACGCAGAGGGGACCTGGAAGTGATTGACTGACAGCTGGAGTGGAATGGCACGCTAAGTAGCTGGAAGCTCAACAGGGCTTCTTTCACCCGCACAAATCAAGAGCCAGCATGACAATGTGTTTCAGCTTCCAGACAAGGGGGGGCTCGCCGACGTTCATTCACAAATTCATACATACATGAACGCAGAGCTCTTCCTCTCAGTGTCTCTTTCTACAGTCGCAGCAGGAGGATGAAAGAGCAAGAAATCAACACATCCAGCAGTGTTCACAAGCCGCCGACTGTACTGCATTAACAGTATCTCTTTTTCTTCCTCTCTCCCGTCACATCTTTCCTCTCGTCACTGCCGTTCCACTATTCCCCTCCACTGCTCCTCTCTTCTTTCAGTTCCCTCCGCTCACATTCCTGGATTTTTCCCCCTTCATCTGCTTTTTCTTTGGCTTCCTCTTTATCTGTGTGTCCTCATCTTCATTCCTCAAGAGGGCCTCTAAAGAAGATGTACTGTGTTCATTACACGGGAATGATCCCCACGGTACATTATCATAGATCCTGACCCGGTAGCGTTGAATCATCTATCATCTATTCCCAGTTTGCCCATCAGACCCCACAAATAGCACGGCAGAGGAAAGTCCTGATGCTCTCCAGAGCCACCTGCGCTGTGCTTTACAGTGTGCGGTCAGTGTCATGCAGAACTTTGAGCTGGACACAAGGGACGGAGACAGGACAGTGGAAAGACAGACGGGAACGAGGGATGGACAACTGGCCGAGGGATGAAGAAACAACAGGACAAAGAGCTGGAAGCGGTTTGTCCCGGTAAAGAACAAAAACAATGTGTGTGTGTCAACGTAACCCCCCCCCCCCTCCCTTAATGGCATCTTGCCCAACCACACTGATGTACGAGCCTCCTCTCCAGATCGATACTTACTCTCCATTCACCAGATGGACAGTAATGCAACGGCCTCATTTGTCTGACGATGTCTGTGTGCCTGCGTGTGTGTCTGTGTGCGTGCGTGTGTGTCTGTGTGCGTGCGTGTGTGTCTGTGTGCGTGCGTGTGTGTCTGTGGTGCGTGCGTGTGTGTCTGTGTGCGTGCGTGCGTGTCCGTGTGCGGTTTCATGTCTGCTGTTGATGTTTAACTCGGCCGTTTAAAGAGAGTGACCAATAAGCCGCATAGTTTAGCATGTCATAAACTGAACCGTTCATTGACATCAATCAACATTGACTTCATACATTCGTGTGTAAGTGTGAGTGTGTGTGTGTGTAGTTATAAAGCCCCCCCCCCCAGAATTAGTGAAGAGAATTAAAGGGCATAAATTTGCGTGTAAACATGATGAGATTGTGTAGTTATATTATTTCTGTCTTATATAGCATCTGGGTTATCTGTGTGTGTGTCTGGTTGTGTAACTGGTCAGTTACACAACCCTGACAGAATTAGGGAAGTGAAATTAAGGCTGACTCAGTGTTAATAAAGGTGATATTATACAAGTATTTACTTCCCATTGTGTTGTTATCTGTGTCTGATATGCCGTGTGTGTGTGTGTGTGTGTGTGTGCACGTGCACATGTGAGAATTCCCAGGAGTGTAATTCGTGTGTATGCCTAAACGGTGAGGCCGAGATGCTTGTGTTTCCTCATTACAGCGTCAGCAGCACAGTTTTTAGCCCACTCAACCACAGAAATGACTTCAAATCCTGTGTGTATTAAGCCTCACCAGTGGGAACCCAATTTGTAACCTCTGCCCAGTAATACGTTAACTGGACTTTATCTGGGGACAGGCAGAGTGTAAAATTCATACAGTATGTGAGAGAACTAATTGAACCAATTAAGAAAGTGAATATGGATTACCGTGGGGCCGCGAACACACTCGTACCC
This sequence comes from Platichthys flesus, assembly GCF_949316205.1. Taxonomy (NCBI): domain Eukaryota; kingdom Metazoa; phylum Chordata; class Actinopteri; order Pleuronectiformes; family Pleuronectidae; genus Platichthys; species Platichthys flesus. Next base: position 17,425,148 of record NC_084955.1, on the reverse strand, counting down.
TCCGGAATAGAGTTGGAGACCACTGCTTTCAGGCGATAATGATTGTCACTGCAAATGGATGGCGGTGCGGGGGTCTCCGCGAGCCGCGAGACAACACTGGGCCGGCCGCGCGTTTCCACTGATGTGTTTTCATTTCCCAAGCAGCTGATCCCAGGGCTGCTATTCTGGGCTGTAATTAATTGCGTGCGGGTAAAGGAAAAGTCAAGGATGAGTGTAAAAAACTGTTCCTCGCCTTGTTCGCACAAACAAAAGGCAGAGCTCGGGTTTTTTGTGTTTTTTTCCGCACAAACACACATTTGCTAGAGGAAACAAAAAAGCAAACGAGTATAAACACGATGATGTGCAGAAAATTGCACAAAAAATTAGAGCCTTGGGTTCTTCATGCTTTAAATATCTTAATCAGCAAGCCCATAAAGCCTCCTGATTTTAATTGCCCCACCATGACTATTAATTACATAACAGCCTCTGCAGTCAGCCTGCCCATATGTTTGCTAATAGGAGAGGACGGATTAGAATTGTGAGTGAAAGGCATTTGAATACAATGCTTTCAATCGATCTACGAAGGTAGAATTGCATTTCCCCTGCAGGATGCACATGCAAACATTCCTTTTCCTTTCTCCCGAGCTTTAGAGTAAAACATAAATCAGAAGACATGTGAAAGAACGACGTGCCGTATCGTTGTAAAGAAGCTTCTTAAGACAAGATCACTCTAAAACAAGAGATACTTCACAGGCAGGAAGACAATGCACCATATTACTGTGCAACAAAAGGTGCTTTGCAGGCTGCGGGAACAATGCACCACATTGTTCTGAACGACGTCTCTGTAGACACAACATATACAGTGGGGATAATGCAAGGTTAGGAAATTGACCTTGTTCGACTGGCTGCCAGTTTGAAGCCACTCATGGGCTGTGGGAGCCTTGGGAGGATTCTTGTATCTACTGTGTAACAAACAACGTGTCAGAAAATAAGTGGAGACAAACTAATTCACGTGAGTCATTTCTGGAAAGGACCGTTACGTTGCAGTGAAAGGCTGTGGGGGGGGGGGGGGGGGGGGGGAGGAGACTCTGGTTAGATTCTCATCGACAGAAGATGTGGCGCTAGAGCTCCTCCGGGACGGATCAGCTGTTTTCATTGTGGAACCTGGAACGTGATAGATGCTGGTCGATTCTCAGATGGACGGATAGATTCATTTCATAGTTGATTTGTGTGGAGCTGTTCCCGGCAACTAAAGTGTCGTTATTCACCAATAATCACTTGTTGTCTGTTTCTACATTAAACATCATCAGATTTTCACATAGAGAACATTTTTCATTTTCGGTTACTAAATTTAACAACATTTTTCTTTACTTAAAAAAAAAAACTTGCTGACAGACAGATTTGAAATGCGCTGGCGAACTTGTGTATCATGCTTTAAAAAGGTTATTGGGATAATTCCACATTGAATAAAACTGCTGTGTGATCCGACACACACATATCCTCAGTTCCAGTGCTGTCAGGGCTGAGACCATTAAAAAGGACAAGATCAAGGGTGTGATCCTTTGAGTGTGTCGGGTGAGGTTAAATGATTCCAGTGTATCTATAAAATCAGTAATAAAACTCATGACAAGTCTGTTAAAATCACCAGATGTGAGGATTTTATCATAGTTTTATACAAAATGTGATAAAAAATCTTTACTGGGCTTTGGAATTAATTGTAAAACAAAGATGTTCAGATAAATTAATCGTGAAAGATGATGTTACCTGGTTTCAAGGTTGAACCAATCGGATATAGGGACAGGGACCTGATCAGTCGCTGATGAACTGGTTATTTCTGATCATCCAAAGTAATCACTTACAAAACTTCATCAAATATCAATTAAATCACGTAATTGATATTTATAAAATGCACCAAATTGAATGGTAAAACAACATTTTTGACTCTGAAGGAGACTTTTGATCTGTTTCTAAAATAAGCAACTATTTGCTAACATGGTCAGCACATCAGTTTAACACTGTGTGTAAGTGTTGTGTTCATAACTGGTTTCCAGTTCCCTAAAGTGGTAAGAAAATAATTTCAAGCAGGTTTAAATAAAGAAATCACAATCTTACTATTAATCTTAAATCTTTTAACTTACATGATTTAAGTAGTGAAAGTAATTATTGATGGGTGTTGTTGTCATGAATGAAATAATTATAAGAGTGATTCATAAAAAGCAACAAGAAAAAGAATACAAAACACGTTATTTAAAAAAAAGAAATGTAAGCAACAGCTCAAAACAAATGAATCCAGGAAAATTAAATGATATTATCTACAGAACATACAGTCACTGTGACAATGCTCTTTTCTCTGAGCACCGGTGTGGAGTCGTGATCGAACCCGGTCCCCACGTTGACATGTCGCTCCACCGGCTTAGAGGTTAGTCGACACATCGGAGCAGAAGTGTTCTCTCGTTTGCTCGGCTCGGCTGTCACCTCCGTCTCTATTAGAACCAGGAGCACTTTCACCGCCTCCATGTTGTCACCTGTGATCGCACATTGATCCCTCAGGCACGTTACGTCTTTTATAGGCGACCTCTGGTTTTGAGTGCCTGCAGACCCCTGTTTATCAGGGGTCTGCAGGCACTTGAGCCCAGAGGTCGCCTATGAAAATAAAATATATAGACATATATATGTGGCGAGACTTTCTAATTCCATCATTCCTCCTGTTTACTGTTTTAAATCAAAATGGTTGAGTTACGGTTTTGTCCTCCACATCAGGAGATTGGCATCAGTTGCTATTTACACATTGATTTTAAATCAAGCAACTGAAGCCTTTTTATTCCTCTCTGTGTTTTAAGTGGACATGAGTAAAATGAGAACATTTTATGAGCTTGTTTTGTGTGTCATTCACACTCTTAAATGTTTGCATCTGTAAATATACATGTGTGTTTTATTTAGGCATGTAATTGGAGAGGAAATAGTACAATCTTCTTTTCTTTTTTTTTAAGCTGAAAAGTCTTAGGCAATATGGTAATGACTACCTAAGTCTTAATTCGATATAAACACCCACATGCTTTTTATTCTCCTGCTGCTCACATAACATCCATTACAACTTTCCACAGCTCTAGGCCAAGCTTCTCCTCTCGTCTCCCTTTCTTCCCACCCTCCGTCTCTCCCCCCCAGCCCCTATCCGCGCTCCTTCCCAACTTTGCGACTGCATAGTTTTATTTCCCCCAAAAAATAAAAGTAATGAAACTGATCGTCACAGAGGTGATTTTGGAGAAAGCACAAAGGAGGGGGGCTGTCATCGCTGTGTCGTATGCAGAGGGGGGGGTTTGTGTGTGTGTGTGTGTGTGTGGGGGGGGGGGGGGGGGGGGGGGCGATGAGTGAAGTGAAAAACATGAGGAGAAAGTGAGCAGAGACAAATCAAAGGGACCCGGCTGCCTGACACACTTTTATTTCAAGTTCCAGTTAGATCTATAGCTGCTGCCTTGAGGAAAAATCCTCCCTGGAACACTCGCACTCCGTTATAAGTCCTCAGTGTGCTCAGTGTTCAGTGGATTGCAGGAGTTCGCCTGTCATGGTCTTTCCATATTTTACTCTACAGCCATTTTCTCCCCGTTTGAACGGTGGTGCAAAATTGTACATCTAAAAAGAAGCTCTTTCCAGACTTAACGATGACACTTTTGTATTCTGCCATTGCATCTGGCCCGGTCCCTGTTGAGATTGCATGTAGTCGATCCCACGAGCCTGTTCTGTACCCGGGCTGCACCTGGGGCAGAGATATAGATGTGAGTCAGATCTGCTGGTTTGGGGCCAGATTGTGTTCCGTGTCAGCTGCTGTCTAAGTTAGTTCAGTGTGTTGGAACCAGAGTAGCATTCACAAAACACATACTTCAGCCAAGGCCCATTGTGAAACCACATTCACCAGCTTTTTATTTAGATCTGCTCACACTCAATAATTTCAGTCCATGTTGAAGACAGCCCTTTCTCGCAATTTTACCGAACGTGAAAAATTGATTCACACCTAAATGTTATGGTCTCTTCCCTGATTCATATCGCATTCTCTCACCGAGTTGTGGTAATCCCTCCTTTAGTTTTTTTGCAATCCTGCTAACTAACAAACAAACATAAACAAAAGCATAACCAATGGAAGGTGCCATCGTTATCCCAGCTGCCGGCGTTCCTAAAACAATACTTAACTAAAAGGATGCAGCAGAGTAAACAGCCCTCCGGACCTGGTGTTTAACTGTGGTTTCTTTATTTGTTGAAATATAACAAATGACACTTTTTTTTTTATTCATTAACTGGAATTTGTTTTCTTGGAGTTATCAGGGTGCGATGGAGCCTGTGAGCCTGTGAGCCTCTGTCAGGACCCCGCTGCAGTGGGCTGTCGTGTCTTCCTGCTTCACGGGCCCATTACAGAGACATCAGGGGAGCAAGAGACGCTCAGACACTGAGACAAACAGGTCACCCTTACCTGGGCTCCAGGATAAACAATTTCCCCTCTACCACTCTAATACCTCCTTTATTATAGTCTGTCTTTCTTCTCCATGAAACCCTTCTCTCCTCTTTCCAACCACCTCACATGCTTCTCTCCATCCTCTCTCCCCTTATCCTGCTCACACCCATTCCTGCGCCTCACCCCTCTACCCACAACAGAATTTTTATTAAAAAGGTGGCCGTGTAAGTGTGTGTGGTTAGAGCGCGGGGGGGGGGGGGGGGTCTGATGAGCAGTACAGCGTGTACAATGACCTTACTCGCAAATCATTGCCTCACGTACAGCAAGCATGTCCTTGTTGCAACACCATAACAGCTCCGAGTCCCAGACCACAGAGCGATGGTAACAAACACACACCCTGGCGCACACCCACACACCCACACACACACACACACACACACACGCACAAACACCACTTGTCCCTCTCTTTCCACAGCAGCGACACACGCTCATTATCTGCCCTTAAAAACCTCACTTCATTTGCCTAGTTGGCATTTAACACGGATTGAAACGGATGTACCCTTCCTGTAGCCGAGTGGTGCAGCCTCGTAGAGCACAGCTCTTTTCAGGGCTGACACCTCAGTCAGGTGGAATGAGGAGGAGGAGTGTGCCCGCAGCCTGTTCCTCTTTAACTGTCATAGAAAGGGACAAATGATGTCAGACCCTGTTGTCACCGCTTCCAAGATGCATGTCCTTATGAAAAGCCCCGGAGCTCTGGCATTTAACATGAACACAAGACAGGTTCCGTCATGCATTCAGCTGTGTGCCACCCGTGAGACCATGCATATGTATGCGTCCAATCTCATCCGCTGATGTGTAATCACATGCATACTGTATGTGTGTGGACGTATAGGTGTGTGCGTGGGTCTGTGTGCTCCTGTGGCATAAATCATTGGAGCCGAGCGGGGGGCTGGTGCTGCTCCCTCCATCTGTCTCTGTCTGCCGGGGTGAGGTATTTTGCACTGATGATAGGGCGAACGGGGGGGAGGCGAGGAAAAGTGAGCCATGCTTGAGCCGTGTGGGTTGGACGGAAAAATAATCGGCTGTGGTATCGAAGGGCAGCGCACGTGCATCATATGAATATGCGCAGAGACTTTGAGTGTGTGTGTGTGTGTGTGTGTGGGGGGGGAGTGCCGAAGCCTTCGGTTTGCATAAACCGCATCTCTGCAGGGCCTGTTACTCATAACCTGAGAGCGGCTCTTGTGAAACAGACACTGTTATCCAGTGCTGAGCAGTAATGCCGCCTGTATAATGTCTCCGCATGCCGTCCTCCCTCTCCCGCAGACGGCAGACTGGATTCATATGAATGAATTCACCTGGTAACTCGATATCTGTTCGCTGTGGCATCTACTTTATGTCTGCCAGTACAGACGCGTTAGGCCTGTTCTCTGGCTCGATTCCGTGTTCCTTCCACGGGCATCATGAGTCTTAAACCCAGGGAACTGCCTCGGTCTGTGGGGGAGCAACTGGCTGTCCGCTGGTTACCTCCCTTCCATCAATCCTGCTCACCTCCCGTTAACAGGATAAACCGAGGCAGAACAGCTCCAGAACAAATGTCTCCAGTACTTCCTAATCAGGTTGTCACAGCGAGGAGGGAAAACGCCCTTCAAGCGACTACATTTAGCTTGTTCCGCTGAATTGTCCTCGAGTGAGGGAATAAATCCCTTAAACATCCAGAGATTGAAGTGGACGCGCAGTCTGTTCTACGTTACTATGTCCTGGAAGATGGAGCGTGCATCTAACAAACTCACATGCAGCCGGTGTGCACATCATAAACGACAGCAGCAGCACTCGTTCAGGAGCCTCGCCTGCAGCCCTACCCATTAGAATCCGTGAGATCTTAGTGGAAAAACAATTCAAAAACTGGAATAGGTTTTGAGCCCCCATTTCCTGGCATGTGTTGCATCCCTCATCCCTCCTATCAATTTGGATTACAGAGTTAGGAGGAGACCGAATGACAGAGGCAGACACGGGCGGAGGCGGTTGGCTCATGTGATTCTTTCATTGAGGGAAGGAGGGTCACGCTTGGTCGGCTTGGTTGTTAAGGTAGAGGGAGCAGGGTCCCTCCTGACACCCAGTGGCTCGCCACGGACCCAGATTCGGTTCTGGGTTCTGAGATTAGCTCAAGCATGGCAATCTCTCCTTGGAAGGTTCTGGAGGGCTTAAAGAGGCAGCCACAGAGCGGCTGTGACAGAGCCATGCCAGGTGTTGTGTTTTTAGTTTTTTTTAACACAAATACACAATTTGTCACTCAACAGTTAGTTACACACTGATGTGATGTTGGCTTATGATTTAGCCTGGTGCTCAAAGGAATAGTTTAACATTTGGGAAGTCTGCAAGTTTATAAGAGAGTTAGACAGAAGTGACGACACCACTGTCACATCTGAACTGGTAAGACAGAGCTACCACCACCGAGCATTAGGTCAGCACCACGACTGGAAACAGGGGGAACCAGCTGTCCTGGCTCTGTCACTTCACTTCTGAAGTTTAACAATATAAAAAGCAATATCTTGTTTTTTTCATCCGTACAAGAAATTCAATTTAAGCATATTTTCACAGGTTTTATGGGGTGTTGAACTATTTGCTGAGAGCAGTAACTTACTGCTGGTAACCTCGCAACTACTTCCAATCTAAGATATAATCCAACACTCCCATAACATGCCCGGTTTGAACGGGTCTATTTTTCCGCTTGCTCCGACAGGAAAATGCAGTTAGAGAGTCGAGCAATTTAGCAGAGTTTTCATTTGGAAGTTTAATTTTCTATGGCAGAGTGCTGCTGTGCCTGTGAGTTATCTGATCGGGTTTTTTAGTCATCACAGAAAGTGTAAAACCCTGTTTCTGTAAGTTATCTGAGGACGAAGACAAGTTCACCCCCAGTGCACAGACTGTCTACTGAGACATGCTGACCCACCACCCCCCACTCACTGCAATCCACTGGGCACCTTTTTCAAATATTGTATTCAAATTGAACATATCTTGTGTCCAGATTGCACCAAATCCCACAATGCACTTCCTTTGGCCCTCGACTCTGGAGACATCCTACTCACATACAGACAGATACCTGGAACTATCGGATGATCTTTGGGAAATGCAGCATCAGCCCGGCTGTTGGCAGACATGCTGTCACCTTCTAACTGTAGTGGTTGTGGTTCCTTGACTTTCTTCTCACTGCAGTTTACCTATTCTTGACTCATTTGAACTTTGATTATTCTCATGCTCTTGTGTTGGACTGTTTTGTGTTGCTACTGGAAGTGGATATTTCCCTCTGGATCAATAAAGCATCTCTCTCACTATATGTCTGAACTATGTGATGTCCACCAGGATGATATCGGAGGTTAATTCCCTCTTTGAAGATGCAAAGCAGCTGCTGATCATATGGGTAATTCTTAGATTGTGGTTGTGTACGTGTTTGCACAGACAGAAACCCACACACGCGTCATGGGGTTAATCTAATCTGTGACTGCTCATGGTCGTATTCAGAGCATATGGAAGGAGCAGGCAGGGGGAAGTTAATCCATACAGTACTCCTGCAGCTTTATGACCTTGGAGGGATGGGAGTTCTTACATCCTCATTAAGATGGATGCAGCACGGCCACTGGGTGAATACACCTACCAGCTCCCCCCCCCTGGTTCCCTGCAGACTAATGGAGGTGGTAACACTCGCACACCATCGCACATGCACTCAAACAAGCAGCGGTGCATGCACAAACCCCGAGCATTTGTCATTATTACAATGCTATCAGCTCTAGAGGCAAGGTTTGGTCTGTGTTGTGCTGCAGCTGAACGGCAGCTGAGTGTGTGAGGTGGGCTGTCATTGACACTCGGCCTCAAACACAAGTCGTAGCTAAAGAGAAGAGGAGCGACCCAGCGGGGGAGCAGGGAGGCAGCGGTGAGAGCGGTGGAGTCTGGTACACATCCTACACAGGAACTCAGCTGTGTCCCTTTCCAGGCACACACACACACACACACACAGTCGCACAACACTGCTTGTGCCACTGGCTTTGTTTTATCTGATTTGGATGTAATCTCGCTTCTACCAGACAATAACTCTCAAGAGGACAAATCTACAGTTCAGGTGGAGGCAGTTTAACAAAGTGCACAGCAGGGATCGGATCGTTGTGTGTTGCGTCCTGTTCAGTGTCCCCTCCCGCTGATTTTCATGGCCCGTGTGTTATCGGCCCACTGCTGTGACATGTTCACTAATATGTTTTGCACGCCCCGACACGTTGATAATTTGTCAAATCCAATTATAAGTACGCAAATTCGACTGTAACTGCAACTGTGCCGTTATAGTGGCACGTAAAGTATCCACACAGATTAATCCGATTAGGTAACTGTTTCATGTTCTCGTGTTTCAGAGGCCGAGACCACTCACGGACTAGACGCCACACGACTGTCAAAACAATAGCTACAGTGGCTGTTGATACCACACATCCATTAACAGCCAGCACAACAGAGCAAATTAGACACGACAGGAAACATAATGATCTAATCCTCTGTCTAAATGCAGAGGATCACTTCTCTGAAACCAGTCACACCATCTTAAGTCATTTGCTGCTTAACATTTCATGCCACACACACACACACACACACACACACACACACACACACACACACACACACACACACACACTCACGGCCAAGGAGAAATTGCTTCTCCCTGATGTGATTCTTGATGTGACTTTACAAAGATTTCTGATGATTTCTGTTGGATCTCTGAACCTTATTATAGAGATTTGAAAATTCTATTATTAAATTTGGTAATCAATTTTTGGAGCAGACTGACACTTGTGGTCCGGTTTCTAAAATTAGCATCGTTGTCTTGCCGAGGATCTTGACAGGAAGAACATCAGCACTGAAATGTGTCACCTTTGAGGATAAAGTGTCGGGAAGTGTTCGGCTAAGAAGGAATAAATTAGTTTTAGTTGGTTTGGCAACTTTTCCTCATAGCTTTCAAGAGATGTTCGTCTTTTCATGTTGTTTCAAAAGTATTTAAATGTCTTATCACAAATCAGTGCAAGTTTTAACAATTCCCCTTTATTTGAAAACTTGTCACGCAACGATATCTGGGGCACGTTCAATCTCAAAACCCTTAGTTCTGTTTTGCGAGAGTTTCGGGATTGACGGACATGTTTGTTCTAAATCGTGTCCAACAGGTTTAAAGGTCCATCGTCTTTGTTTTGATTGGTGTGTCAGAGGTGTTGCCCAATCAGGAGTGACGTCTATATAAACCACGCAATATCAGTGCACACAATCATGTTCTCTACAGATCAGGCAGCTGCCGCTCAGTGTTCGCCTCAGACATACATGTTGGAAGTAACTAATCCAGACGGCAGACATAGAGATCAAGCATTAACACTTAAAACAACAACATTTAAACTCATGTCATCTCCCTCTGAGGTTTCAACAGGAACATCTGCTATAGTTGTAAAGCCTGAGTATCACCAACAAGTGTTCAATGCACAACAATTTACATTTTATTAAACGTTTGGTTATATTTTTTCTCATGTCAGAGATTTGAGATGTAAAAGTATATGAATAAACTAACATAATGACATGTTTACAGACACTGTTGTGGGATTGTTGCCCTCTGAAGAAACCGAAGCTAAACTGTGATGCTGCCTTGAATTTGTATCAATAAGTACTTTAAGTTGTAATTTTGAAATATCAGAAGGGGACTAGCAATGCAAGCTGAAGTGTAAGTAATGAAAGAAGTTTTCATTTAAACTATGAAAGAAGAAATTTATTGTTTTAATATCAGATAGATGAAGTCCATCCTGAAACAGCTAAAGGTCTGAGCGACATACACGTGTCATTTGTGAAGATAATGTGAAAAATTGAAATTGCAGTTTCAAAGCTTACTTTTGTGTTTTCGAACCGAGGTGCAGTGTAATTGCCCTTGTTAATCAATTTAACCAATAATACAGATTTGAGCAGAGAAGTTTAAAAGTTTAAAACTGTGTATCTGTTGTATAAGCTGCATGACATCTACAGGAGTAGCAGTGTTATTACCAAAGTGAAGGTGCATAATATTAATATTTTATGGAGTTATAGGTTACAGCACATCAACCTGTGTGGGAGCCAAGGTGCTGGTACATCAGAGTTATGACAGCAGCTTTACCTCGTCCTATTGTGAGCAGCTTAATGACTGAAAACAGAAAACCAACTTCACTGATTCTCAGAATACATCTCATCCATGTCTGGTAAATAACCAAATTCAGTTTTTCTGCTTTCTATGGCGCATGTGAAGTCCTGTAAAAGAAGCTGTGTCCTGAAAAGCAGTTTCCTGCAGCAGTGTGTCTAAAATTCATATTAATATATTCACAAAATCTACGAAAACGTCTTAGTATTTTATATAATGAAATAAACCACTTTAATGGAAAATACTGTCTATATTTATCCCATGCCAAGCCTACAGCATGCTAGTGAGATCTTCAAGATAGGGATAGTTAACAAAAAGCCTCTGGGTTCTTTCTTTTTTTTTCTGTCGGGACGATGCAAAGTGTGCGCTGCACCGAGGAGTCATCTCAGGCTGATAATGTGAAGCACTGCAGCAGCAAATGATTAAAATTAGGCACAAAGTCGTCACGTGATCCTGTTCCGCAACAGATCCCGAGCTCAGGGTTCAGCGCATCACTGACAGAAATATATCACAAGAGGAAGCAGACATCACACTCATATACATACTGGAATGGCACTAAGGAAATGAATACATTCTCCGTAGTCCCCTCATGAAAACGGTTTTAAATTCACTAGATATGCTTTTTTATTCAGAACCGCACCAAATCGTGATCACACATGAATATCAGCACCCGAAACATGCCTGATCTTTTTCATCAAGAACCATGAAATATTCAGAGGAATCAATGAAAATGTGCAAAAACAAATCCTGATCTACAGATTACATTTTCAAGGTTCTTCTGGGTGATACTCCCTCCAGTAGTTTATGCATAATCCTAACAAACTAACAAACATCTCCTCCGTGTTCAAGGTAATAAAATTGGGAAACAGAATCAAATGCCTTACTGCACCAACTCCACCTCATGGGTTTGAAACGTGGGACACACTCTCTGGCCTTAAAGTCTCGGGATCTTGGGAATACAAAACAAGGTAAAAACCCATTTGGGGACAAATGAAGGTAAAGTTGGTTTAGCTTTCATCCCACAGGGGAGCGCTCGGCTGGAGCTGCTGTGGCAAAGGTCGGTTCAAGCACCAGAACTTCAAAAGCACGTTCCCCCCCCCCCCCCCCCGTTCTGTGACTGCACGGAGACTAATCACGTCACATCGGGTTAGCCTTGAAATGAGGCTGTTTTCTTCCTACGTCTTTTCTTCTTTCTTCTTTTGCTAAAAAGCAGCAAAACATCTGTGGTACAGAAAGACTGTTCAGTCAAGCCTTGTTTTGGTGCTAATTAGTCCAATTAGCCTTCCCCATCTCACACAGTTTTTAAACAAAGACAAGCAGCAGCTCTGCTCAGCTTAACCAGCTCTGCAGTTTGATGTGTGGCATGCGCTGGAAAGCTGCAGAAGCCTCTAGTTACAGACACAGACGCAGGCTACTTTTAAACAGTCTCAGGGCATCCTCCCTTCACAGGATAAAAACTGTATCTACCATGGCGTTTGAAATAGTCTGTGTGTGTCCCTTTAGAGAGATTTCAGAAAAGAAATATGGTTTCCGACTCTGCAGTGTGTGGAGGTGAGAAATTCCCACGTGCCTCAATTTCACGATTAGAGATGCTGAGGGGCAGGATCTATACTGGTCGCCTGTGGTGAGTGATTAACAGATATCACCAGCACCAGTAAGCGAAAGAGTCAGATACAGTTGGTCAGAGAAGAACAAGGAAGCTGGTTAGTCTGATCATAAGAAGAGTAATTAATCGTTCCTCAACAACCGCCTCTTCACACAAGCAGTTTATCATTGAGATTCAACTGTTCTTTCGCAATTCTTTTATGAATAATACAAGTTGAACAAATGACTACTAACAAGTGTAATAATTATGTGCAGTAGTAAAGGGATATCCGACTGTTGTCACGTTGTTATTTCCACCTTGCAACGGCGGAGAGAACAACAACAGACAGCAGCATTTGAATATTTCACATATTTCCTCCTTGGGGCAGAGCTGCAGTAATAATTCACCAGCGTTTGCAGCAGAAAACAGGATTTCTGTGCTGGTTTCACCGAGTCCTCGTGTTTTTGTGTCCCAAAAGGAAATGATAGATTCAAATGTTTTTATTTTTCTCTCTGTAAACTCAGAGAGGCAGTCAGAGGGTCAGTGTGAAAAGAAACACTGTATATGTGGATTCTCTACTGCCGAGATAAAGATGTTTTCTTCATTTGTCCTTAATCATTTAAAAAAATCTGTGTCCGTTTAATATCATTATAGTGTGAACACAAATATTTAAAGGGTATTCTAATCAAATCAATCAAACTGTATTTGTATGGACCATATTCAAAATGTTCATCTTATCATGTCCTATAATGTTCTTTGTCTGCTACAGTTTCCTTTTTGATTATATAGTACGTTAATGCTATCACATATATAATAACTCTTATGCAGTTTAATGCATACGTGACCCCGGTGATACTCACAAGGCCCAGAGAAAACTGTTTGCCAAAATATACAGATTTTATTTCAACATGTGTGAAATAAAGGACACATCTCCGAACAGATAACAGCAGCAGATGTTTCATGTATGCACAGAAGCATCTTGAGCGCAAGGAGAAGAACTGAAGCTGGAATGCATGAAATCTAAGAAGGAACAGGTTGTAGTGAGAGGATTACAAAATCTGAACTGAAAAACAATAAGTCCACACTTGAATAAAGACTTAGGGAAAACCAACCTCCACACTGTAGAAGGATTAAATGCAGGCTACTATCAAGGAGGGATAAGGGCACATTGTTCAAATAAGAACTATTGAGATATGAAATAAGCAAACCCTAAAGTGAACTAATCCGGAATTCTGGGGTAGAAACATGTGTAAAAAGGTGAAATGACCACAAAACAACTTGGGGAAATTCTAGATAAATAAACTCAACACACAAAATAATGTGAATCAATCTAAAACTATTCCAACACTGATAATTGCTAATTCTCAGCAACTGTGACTTAACCCACACACCAGTACACTCATACCAGAGGGCTGCTCAGTCCCACCTTGAACAAGGCAGAAAAACAAACATAAAGCAGGGCCCTTTCAATAGATAAGATAAAGACACAATATGATAAGGAAAACAGAGTCTGGCTCTTCTTTGTTTTATCAAACTGGAACACAGTCCTGTGGAGCCATGTAGGAAAATCTATATTTATAAATACCCAAGTTCACATTACGTTAGTGTGACTAAACATATAGTTAAAAGCATTTCCATTATCTCTGAGCTTGTTATTTGGCTGATCATCACTCTGGGTTTTAGACCCTCACCAAACATGAAGAATCCACCAAAGTTTTTCTTTAGTTTGATGCAATTAACTAAACAATGAGCTGTAATATATGTTTCACAGATTCTCTATCAATGTCCTGCTTTTTAAACACATTTAATTAAGGTCCAACTGAATCAAACACCAAACAAAAGGCCACATGCTTTTGTATGTGGCCTTTTATAGACTCCGCCCCTTCACCTGGACTCCCTGTTAGCTTTCCCCGCACACCTAGAGTGCAAGAGGCACTTGTAGGCTATTTTTATCCTGTGTGTAAAAAGATTCAGGATTGATGCAGTGCTGATGTAGGGACGTCTGCAAATATGAGATGAAACAAGCTTTGTCTAAACAGCATCTTATTACCAGCTTGACCAATGTGTTCCCAGTGTTCACTAATCAAATCAAACTGTGCGTAATAGCAGCTCTATCCAGCGGTACAAAACAATGCCGCTCCTTCATTTCCATATCTCGCATCGCTGGCCAAAGCGAAGATGGTGACTTATAACTGCAGTTTTTCAGCACAGTACTGTAGCCATCAATTACACATTTGAAGTTCTTTAGTGGGCTCTCGTTGCAGGACGAGTCAGCCAGGCATGGAGATGTCAAACAACTAATGGAGCTAACGATTAATGCGATAAAATATGTTAATGACGGTCATTATTTCACCCAGGAGCTGCATTCGTCTGCCTCTTCGTGAAATCAAGGGCCCATTGCGTCTCTTAAACCAAAAATTTCACTGGCAAATCTGCCTCCGTTCTATTTGTAAACTGGGTGCGTCCAGTGTAAGAGTGTGGATGGAAGAACCTGCTCCACATCCTGTCGGGAGGGGGAAAGATGGATTTATTGAAATGTAAAAGAAATTTGTTAACTAATTTGAAAATGATTTGAGAGACAAAATGTACCGAACAGATCGCAACATATGAGGTTGGGCTTGAAACTTCCCTCTGTGATAAGACTCACAGTGCAGGATCAGGTGAGTCCTCAACCTGCCCATAGTTATGCTGCTACTGGCCTGGGGGCTGCTGCAGGAACTCCCATGATGCACTGTGCTCTCTCTCTCTCTCTCTCTCTCTCTCTCTCTCTCTCTCTCTCTCTCTCTTGCTCCCTTCTGTCTAATTTTTTATCTTTCCCTTTTCCTCACTTCCCTTTCTGTAAGGAGACAGACCTGAAAATGAGAATCTCTCCCAGAGAGACCAGCATGTTGCACCTTCATGTGTCTACAGTAGCTCAGAAGGGACAAACCAAATACTAACATCTCCTTCATGTTAGAGGACGGGACATGGAACAAACAAAAAAGTCAAATTACACGTTGCTCCATCCCCCAATCACAACAGTGGAGACTCTGGCTCCAAGATGGTGGCGTTCATTTTTCAGCAGGATATTCAGCTTCAATTTCTAGAGAGTGGGAGGAAGTGGAGATGTGTCGTCCATCTTTATATACAGGCTGTACCATATAGAAGACCTTTTGTGTTTGTACGTGAACTGAAGGCCACTGGAGTTTCTAATTAATGTTTGGAAGTGAGAGGTAAGCACTTTTCAGTAGGTTGTAGTATGCAACTTCACCACTAGATGCCACTTAGTCATATTCAGTGAACTGAAGTGGCTGCAATTTTTTGTTTTATATCAACAATAATTATTTCCAAGACCCCGAAGTTCAGATAACCAAGCTTCACTGCGTCTTTCAGGGGTTCGTGTCACTAAATGTTTTGCTTCACTCTCACCGCTCAACCATCCACTGTGGCTGCCAGCTGTTTTCAATCGAACCGCTCTAAAAACTTAAGGTACAGAACCTGCACAGCCACAAATGGCATCGGTCAAAGTTACCTATAGTGTGCAGCATTTAGCCCCTAAAGAGCCTGGAAATATTGAACTTGTATTCGTTGGTTGGCCAAAAACACAAAATAAAAGTTACCATATCTGTTGAATCAGTACAAAATTATTTGTGTCCTCTATTTAGTCTCCTTTAACCACACAGCTCAAATAGCAAAGAGGGTATTTGTTGGATTTTATATTGCATATATTGGGTGATGTCCTTTTCCTGCCTCTCACTGTAAACACGATGGCTAACGAACACACAGGCCACAGTGCCTGCTGAGAAGTGAACACCCCTCTGCCTCCTCTCACATGGTTTGTAATTGCAGAGCAAACCTCTCAGAGGAGCGCCACAGAAATCGAACCACAGCGACCTTCTGCCAGTGATCAAAGCCTACCTCAACCAGCACCCCCCCCCCCCCCCCGCCGCCGCCTCCCCCCTCACCTGCCAGCAGCCCACCCCAGCACTGACCCAAGAGACAAAACGAGAGAGCAAGGAGTGGAGAGAGAGAGAGAGAGAGAGAGATGGGTGGAAGGAGGGAGGGAATCCACAAAAACCGGCTCACGTCTCACCGAGAGCCTCCTGCTTTGCATATGAAACACACCTTTCTACCTTTAATTTCCATGAAATCTCACAGGAAGCGGTTATTGCAAAGGTTGGGACGTGGAGTAAGCCATGTGGAACGGCTACAGGGGCCATTACGGAGAATCCCTCATTACACCCTGGTCACAGCTTTGGAGTATTACCTCTGTGAAAACACACTCACCCCCGGCCGGATGAGTCAAAGAGAGGAGATTGTCTCATCTTATTTCCTCCCTTTGTGCACCGTCTCCAGGCAGGTTTGGTTAAACTTATCAACATGTGCAGCTTCCACTCGCTGTAGAGCCAAACAAGCACAGGCCGGTTTAGATTGCTCTGATTTGTTGTCTGCTGCATCTTTACATTCCGTCTTTGATTGGAATGGAGATGGATCCTCACACCACATCTTGGTCTGCGATCGCTCAATCAATTAATCAACTCACCTGCTTTTATAGAGGAACACTCACTTGTAATAAGAGTGTCATCTGCTAATAAAACTATAAAGTCATTAAGTCCAAGGTGGAAAGAGGGAAAGAGTCTACAAAGGCGTGTTCTTGCACTGGGGAGCAACATGAGTTGTTTGGCAAGACATCAGAGAGCAGAAACATCCAGACTCATCCATCAGGTTCACGTGGATCCATTAAGTCAAGCTACGCAGTTTACAGAAGAAGCAGTGTGCTGGGATTTTAAATGGGGAAAAAATTGCATGGTTTGTAAAATACAGTATATATTATAATCATAGCAACTAAGAAAACAGTTCACATTCAGTGGCATTACACATTTTAGTAGTACTACTAGGTGCAGAGTGAAGAAGAAGAAGAAGAAGAAGAAGAAGAAGAAGAAGAAGCACATTGCGTGATTTCTTGCAGTCTTCACTTCTAAAGATTTAATCATAGTGGTGTTGCGATGACAGCAATGTAAACAAACTGAAACCGGATCTTTGCTGAAAAGATTAAATTGCTGAGGAACACACCGACGTCAAGCACACACCCCTCTACAAACCAATCAATGTCGAGTACAGACGAGGCCCATGTTGGTGATGATGTCAGGATGTTGACATGTCACAATGAATCACGATGTGAAACTAAATGGATCACATACAAACAATGTAACAGGGGCATGAACCTCTAGGCTCAGACCTTTTGTCGAGTGTCGCCAGCATGCTGACATTTTGGGGTTTTACTGAAACACCCACATTGGAATGTTGGTGCTGAAATGTTGTAGAGATATTCATGGTCCCCACAGGATGACTCCTACTGACATCAGCTACAGATTTAAACCCAGCACTGTGCTCTGTAGGGATTATGAGCATGATTGCTCAAAGTACACCTGCTCCTAGAATGTAGCCTAATATCAGTTCCATCAAAGAAGAGTAATTGCTTCGGGATTTCATATTTTGCAAGGGATCAATACGACTGCACCACTTTTCATCTGTATAACGTTGTCATTATGACCAAAATTTTCGAATTTCCTGTGATATTAGAAGATATTAAAAGGAACGATGCTGTTGTCGACAGCAAAAAGGTTTCTGGGTTTGAACCTGGCGACAGGAAGAGGCCACCGTCTCCCATCATCCAAAATCCTGCAGGTTAGGGGGATGGGTGACTCTCACGTTACCTGTGGATGTGTGTTTGATTGTTTGAGTAAATGGTTTTCTGTCTCAATTTGGCAAAACTGTCCAACAATGTTCCCCACCTTTGTCCAGTGTCAGTTGGGATAAGCTCCAGCCTCCCTGCGTGTAAAGTTTACAAGGTTATGACTAATGGATGATGGAGGGATGGTGGTGATGTGAATTCTTTCTTTTTCTTTCAGTGTCCCTTTGCCTGGGATGATCTCTGACCAGAGGTCGAGGTTTATCCAGCTTTTCATTTACAGCTGTGTCGCTGTTCCTCCACATTAAAACACTGTGTCATTCATATTTATCACCAGCCATGGGGATGTTGCAGCTGTTTCATAGATATTTAAGCAGCATATTGGTGCAGATGAATATTTAACTTACTTAGTGATGATCAATATTTGATAAGACATCATTTGAGGGAGTTTTTTGGGGAGGGGGGATATGAGTGATCAGTAGTTTTTTCTTCATAGAGCAATCAACGTGTTAATCCTCCAAACGTGCCGTTGGAGCTCTTAGCTGCACTTAACATGAAGGGATAAAAGAAGCAGAGAGGGAACCACATAGAAAATCTATTAAGACTTTAATTTTCTCAATGCTTTTAAATACATTTTGGATAGAGGGTGATATCATTTTGTATGAATAAGTTACATAATAAATAAAAGCAAACACATTTTATCTTGTCTCACATTTTACAATAGCAGCAGAAGTGGCCAACAGAGTCTCAGTTACCTGAAACACCCCAATGTTTCAAGCTGACGTCCTCAGAGGTTTAACCAAACCTGTGGAAGCATCTCAGGGGTTTGCTCCAGGAAGACTCTGCTCCAGTGTTGGGAAATGACATGAGAAACCAGGAAAACACTGGTGTGGGCCCTAAAGCACTGGAAGTCACAGGAGGTAGCATCTTACTCTCCTGCCAATTTTTCCTTTTCTTTTTTTTTTTATGCAGCAGGCAACGTTTATTGATCACCGTGATTATCACAGCGGTCCACTCACACTGAGCTGCATTTTTCATAGTGTCTCTAGTATGAAAGCTGTATAACAACTGCTTCAACATAAAGCTGTAATACCGTGCTGAAGATGTGCAGATGCACAGATATCCTCTTCTAGTAAGAAATCCCCTGCGGCTGTCTTGCTTGGTAAGACACTAGTTCATCATCAGAACAAAAACAAAATCAGGCCGACAACAAACGTGACATGACCTCAGATCTGCCCGGTTCTGCCGCCTTCACGCAGATCACTAAACATTACCTTTTTTTCAAAATAAAGTGGTCATAAAGGAGGACGTCCAGTTAGATATGGAACAAGATTAATGTTCCAGATATGGATGAGCCAATCAGAGCTCTCCAAACATGATTGATGGGTCGGTGGGCCAATCAATGGCAGAATGTAATTTTATGTAGATGGGACTTTGTATCTAAATTACATTTATGTGGTACAGCGGGGCTAATGGCAGCTAGCCTCCGTCAGTTCTTTCCCTTTAATGTCATTATGTTAAGTGGGGGTTGAGAATGGACATAACTCACTGAACGTTTATCATGCAAACAAATAATGTACCCATTCCTGCGCCGCCAGTAAATCATCTACAATATAAAAGCAACATCAATGTCGCCATTAAGAGAACGGGCAGCATTTCACCGCATCAGCTCCACGCTCATCCCCGGGCCCCACGACTAGTTTCATATTCTCTCCTCGTCTATATTCTCTTTTGCTAATTCTACAGTGCATCTTCTCTCAATAGAAGTGGTCATTTCTTTTTGTGTATTGTACAGCAATGTCAAATAGAAAACATTTGTGGAATTCATTTACACAAAGTGAACAGGTGTGGGGTCGGGTCGTGAATCAGGCTAAATCTGGCTTTGCGAGTAGCAGCGTAAGCTCCGAGCAGCGGGGCCACGCGCTGTCGGGGGTTAATAGGGGAACAAAATGACCACCTGTTTTTTTTTCTTTTTTGTGATGAGGAAACTTTCACTCGTCTGATTGGTTCATTTGTTCGAGGACTGTTTGCTGGGTGGTTGCCTGATTGCTCCGCTGGATAACTTGAGCTGGGTGACGTGGTTTCTGTTCCTGATGATTACACTGGATGACTACACTGGAGTTACTGCCCGCTGGCAGAGAGACTACAACGAAATGTCTGGTCTGGATGTGGACACAGAATAATCCTCCACGTCTTTCCTGTGTCTTTCACATGTATCCTCTCTCACACACACACACACACACGCATACACACACAAACTCAAACATTCACACACACACATACATGTGATCGTGAGCAAACAAATAGCTACAAGTGCATTTTGGCATTATTGCTGATAAATATACATGGAAGCGTTTGTGTGTTGACACATACAAACAAAAGCAGTCTTGTGTGCACAGTCACACACTGTCAGACATAGTGAACACACGCATACTTTACTAACATGCACACAAACACACACACACACACTGCTTGTTTGTGGCTTGTGCCAGCTTTCTCTCTCTGCATGCCGACTGTGTGTCTGGCACCGGGGTTAAGGTCTGGAGCCACACACAAGCTGTGTGCTCTGTCTGGCTCTTACACACTCTAAATGGGCTTTATGAATGGTTAGGACTCAATGACTGAGTCAACACCAGGGGCCACACTCAACCCAGTCCAACAGCGGCTTTTTGGAGATAAGTCAGAAACAACATTCTCCCAGTGCAGCCAGGAAGCATGTTTAAATTAATAGGCCACCAGGTTTTCTTTTGTTTTGCACTGCAAACACTGTGCCGTGGAGTGTGTCAGTCCACAGATGTGTTGCTTGTTTGCCTTCCCCGGCTGAACCCAAGTGATTTAAAGCAGCGCTATGCAGTGTCTATGTGTGCGTCGGGTGCATGTGTGTGCATGTGTTTGTGCTCTTGCTGCCCCATCAAAGCCATGTTTGATCTGATCGCTGCGATGAATCCAGCTCTCGACATTGCGTGGAGCCGGGGACTCTGGCAGCCTATCAGATCGGCGATGGATGGACGGATGGGGGCCTCTAATCACAATCTTGTGCCCTCTGGGGGATGCGTACGTTTTGCCCCATTCATTACCATCAAAAATGAACACGTAAGTTATGTGCACACAAATCCTCACCACTGCTCTATCATCAGATCCAACACTCGATTGACATTCAAATCTGAATCCAGACTGAAGTCTGACTCCACGAAGGGAGCTGTCGGTGGGGTGAGAGGGCGGAGGCCACACGTCAGCGTTTCGAGCCAGTCGGCAGCGTCAAACAGCGTCGGGGCCCGTCGCTTCCGTGACTTCACAGTGGACGGCAGAGGGGAGGTGCAGATGGGAGGTGGGGGAGGAGCTGGCACAACCTGGCTGGGGTTTACTAACGCGGGAGATGGAGGTAGCTCCAGCAAGAGAGAAGAGCAAAGTGGCGAGGGCAGGAAGTTGTCGTCCCTGGTGTGCTGCTGGGAGGCGTGGGACTGATCGACTTGAGGAGGAGGAGGAGGAGGAGGAGGAGGAGATGGGCCGGGGGCAGAGTGGACCGGGGATTTAAGATCAGAGACATTGACAGAGTCTAGAAAAGAGGAGGTTAAAAGGATTAGACCCTGAAAGATGAATGAGTGCCATTTAAGTTCTCGTCTTTATTAATTATAGGACACTCACCATCGCAGGTTATAGGCTCATCCAAAATGTCATCTATGGACTGCCGAGGGTCCATCTGTGGCCAAAGGGGGAGAGAAAAAACTTAATTCCCTAGATCAAAAAGAAATTGTTAATGATCTCCTCTTATTCATCTACAGACGCTGACCTGTGCTTTCTGGATAGCCTCCTGTAGCTCCTCTTCCAAACTGCGAACGCTGGGCAAGGTCTGCACAGGACTGGCTGTAATCTGCACCGGCAGCTCAAAGTCCTGGCCAATCACATCACATGGTTGAAAGCAAAACACCTGATTAGAAAGCGGGGGTAGATTAGTCCGCAGGTGGTGATGGGAGCTGATGTTAGAGCAGTATTTTACATTACAGGCTCTGTAGTGTGTCTTTGAAAAGAGACGTCTGCATGCGATTATGTGAGAAATGTGTGTATTGGTTTGTGTGTTTACCTGTGTGAACAGCACCTCTGTCTGTGCATCTGTTTCTGGTTTCCCCCGAGAGCATCCTGGATCCTGTTGCAGGAAAGGATGCAGGGATCCGTCACAAGACTGAAGGAATGGGGGAAAAAAGGGAATTGATGCAATTAATTCTCACTAAATGAGCAGTTTTGCAACACATCCAAGTGGCTGGCTGTCCTCACCTCATTCCCAGTGCTCGTGGAGCGGTCCCTGGGCCTGCTCCGTATCCTCTGCCTCATCTCCAGCTCCACATTCAGCTCCTGCTGCTGCTGCTGCTGCTGCTCGCTCTCACTTCTCCAGGGAGTCACACACTGCAGGGGCGAAGAGGACGACATGGGGAGACTGGGACTGGGAGTTCCTGAGGCGGTGCTGGCAGGAGCCAGGAAGACGGCGTTGGTGAGACCGCACTGTTCCCCTGCCAAACTGACTGACGCAGCACTTGTGAACCTGCTGGGCACGGCATTCAGATTTCCATTTGGACCGTCACTGAGAATCCCATTAGGAATTCCTCTGTCCTGGATGTAGAGCTGTTGGTTCGGGCTGCCGGGCGAGTCCGGTCCAGAGCTGGAGCTGGAGCCAGGGCTCTGGCTGGGTGGCAGCAGGGGGCAGGGAGTTAGGGGCTCCTGGTTGGTACCCAGTTGGCATAGGGGAGCAGGGGGCAGGTGAGTGTGAGGAAGCTGGAAGGGAAGTAGACGCTGCAACAGGGCCGGCTTGGTGCCGGAGACGGGGAGGCCACGCTTACGCAGCTGCTGCCGCAACTCTGACACCTGAGGAGTGGGAAAAGACGGGGTTAAAAGGGCAAAGGGCAAAGTTTCTTATAATCATAAATCAGATCTCGGATACATATCTTATGGGCTTTAAGATCAATACCTGCAGGGAGGTAATGAGGTCTGTTTGTTTTTAAACAAAAACTAATTGACTGATTATAACAAAACCTATATGGGTCAGGAAGAACCAATTCAATTTCAATGTTTGGATCTCACAATTTCTTTCCATTTCTTTGACATTGGGAAATAGGGAGTTTCATTTTATTAGAGTAATTCATGGGTTTTGATGAGACATAATTAGAATGATATTTATGAATCCAGATCTAGTGAATTTAAATGGTTTCATAAGGGGGGTGTTGGGCCTTAGCGGGGTGAGGTGTGATAGACATGTGTCTCTTACTGTTAGATCAACGAGGTTTGCAGGCAGAGGCTCGGGGCTGGACGTTGGGTTTGCGTCCACGGGGGTGTGGTTGGTTGTGGCAGGCGCAGGTTGGGGGTTGAGGGGCAGGGCTCCAGACGATTTCACACAGTGATCTCTGCTGCAAGAATGACAGCAGCATTGACGTCTGACTGGGAAGTTGGCTCAGATTGAATTACTTGGCACTGTCAGCAGGGAGCTCAATGCATACCTGGATACAACAGTGACCTGTTGCTGTGGTTGTAGCTGCTGTTGCTGCTGCTGCTGCTGATGTTGTTGTTGTTGCTGCTGCTGCTGGTGTTGTTGTTGCTGCTGCTGATGTTGTTGTTGCTGCTGCTGCTGGTTCTGGAGGATTTGAAGCTGGAGGATGACCTGCTGCTGCTTCAGGAGGTGGGAATAGGCTGGGTCTAAAGACTGGGTAGGGGTAGTGCTCTTCTGTTTGGCTCCTCCCGCTGAAGAAACAGATTTGATTTAGGGTCGGTTTTAAACAATAAAATACTTCTCATTGATTTAAAATCAAAAAAAAAAGAAACAGACGGATACCTCCAGTGCCAGAAGCTCCTCTCTGGTCCGGAGGAATGTACTGGTGATACTTGAGTTTCCTCATTTTGGGTTTGGTGTCCCTCGGTTTCCGTGGGCGGGGGAGGTGGTTGAAGTGCAGGGAGGAGCAGGTCGGGCTGGCAGGCTGAGCTGTCTGTCAAGAGGCACATTTCCCAAACGTCCTTACATTGCAACTGTACTGTGGTTTGTGGCGAGTCATTCGAAGAACGGCGAATAGAACATCAGGGAGAAATGTCAAGTCATTTTTACGTTGTTTGACAATATTTGCCCCGTGTCAAGGTTAAACATGAAACGTAACAATGCCTCATAAAGCTCCTGATGACAGCACATGCTGCTGGTGTATGAATGCGTTAACCTATGGGGCAAATACTGAACTACCCCTGAGGTGCAAAGTGACACTAATGAATGCAGAGCAGCTAACAGCAGCTCTTTGTGTTTGACAAAACAGAGGAGTGACCATCCTGTTGGGTTAAGACCTCTACAGAGCTCGATTATTTTTTATGTTGTATACCTGCTGTGAAAGGCTGCTACCATGACAAGCACATGGTTTTCTCAATGACAATAACATAATACTGCGTTTATCTTGAAAACAGAAGTGGTCCTTATAAATTTTAATTAGCAGCTGAAGCACGTTTTTAGTCTGTGACATCATTATCATGCACTAACCCCACATTACCTTTGGCAGCAGGGGGGTGGTCTGAGAGGTCAGAAACATCCCATTTGGTCTCCCAGTTGTTGCCATGGAGTTTGATTCACCCAGCGTTACAGTCATCGGGTGTCTGATGCCCTCGGTTGCCGGGAGCAACGTCAAACCAGACTAAAAGCAAAATATAATAAGACTATCAGAGTTGGCCCCATATATAAACTCATCATTCACTTGTAATGTGTATATCAGAGGTTGTTTATCAGACTTTCTTTCTTTTCACGTCCATCTCAAACCTCGACCCTGTTTCCTCACCTGAGCATGAGCGGGGCTGTGGTTAAGGGGCGGGCCCACAGCTGAGAAGTCACTCAGTAATTGGTCGCCTGGGAGCCCTGGTAGAGAAGAATAGGCCGGTGATTGGTGAACGCCATGTTGCCCCGTGGGCGAGGAGGAGGCGCAGGAAGAGATGTCATCTTCGAAGACATCAGCGGAGAGAGGGAAGGAGGCCGAACCTGAGGAGATGAAAAGTGAAGGGAGGTAAGGTCAGAGGAGGAGATTGGGTAGAAGGTGGAGAATGTGTGTGTGCGTGAGAGTGTGTGTTGTCAGTGTGTTGACTCACGGTTCTCCAGGGGCAGCGTGTGTTGGTGCTGGTGCTCCACAGGTCCAGGCTGACATTGGATCCTCTCGGTGAGGTCCTGCGCCAGGCGAGCCTTCTTCTGCCTCTGGGCGCCACACACACTCCTCTCTACTGGGGGGGAGAGGGAGGGGGGGAGGGAGGGATGGTGGAGTTAGGCAGGAAGAAGGGGGACAGATGGGAGATCAGTGGATGAGAGACTGGAGAGAGAGAGGCAACAGGATTTCAGAACATATGGGATGTGAGCATGCACAACATTGTGGCCACGGGCGATCAGTCCCAAAATCAAACCAACAGAGGCGTCAAAAAATAGTAAACACTCCTGTCTACAGGGAGCACTCAGTATTCCCCTGGATACAAACACATCCACATGATATTTTTGAAAAGGGCAGAGAAGGACATTTTGGGAGATCAGACTGTTATTAGAATAACCGTCTTTTCAAATTAAAAGCAGGGTTAGAGGGTGTGGAGATAAAGAGGGAAAGTGAGATGACACAGGGAGATGTCAGCGCCGGAGGAAGAAAGATGACTGATCTCCGGATGGGCGGGTTTATCACATGCCGTCAATCACTGATATGTTTGAAGGCGGTTTTAAAAAAAATCAAAGTGCAGCAAGGTCATATTTCTGTTTAACTGACAGCTGATGAAACAGCGACAGATTTACACACTTCATTTCCTCGCACAACAATGGAGAGCAAATCAGCTCAGAAGTAACACAACACAGACAGAGAGGACGGTGACGGGGGGGAATCGAGGGTAAAACCGGACCCAGTAACATTTCTGTATAGATGGAGCATCTACCTTGTGTGGTTTTAGTGTTCAGACCACTAGGGGGCAGCTTCTGAGTGGTACCATCTTCATTCAGACGCTGCAGCAGGAAACATCAGGTCAGAGCAAAGCTACAGATTAGACAGCAGTTCACTGAGGGGGAAGGTTAAATAAAACTGGACCTCGGTGTCAGTGTGAATGAACACCAGGGTTTACACATATTCACCCATGAAACTATTATAGTGTATATATGTTGTGTTTATACATGTATTATATAATTACATTCCAATTCACCATTCACCATCAGAATAAATTGTTAATTTCTTAATAACATACTTACAGAGGATATTGATAAATGCAGCTAAAGATGTATTCTCATTCTATCCCATCAAATATATCCAGTCATCCTAATTGTATCCACATATAATGTGTATCGGTATATAATGTATGTGCCGGTGCGTAGATTTATTTAAATGTTTAATTAAATGAATAATTAATGAACACATATTTAATTTATTTAATTAGCCAATAAAAAATAAAAAATGTAAACATAATCAATGAATGCTTTACAATCAGTTTTTGATGCATAGTGTGAAACGTGATGGAGGTGATGAACTCACCAGAGCTTCACTCTGGTCTTTCTCTGTTTTTTGAGGTGGAGCAGTCGGTTTCAATCCTATGAAGACAGAGAAGACGTGGTTATGAGATGAAATCTAAATAACGAGGACATCTTCTGAAATCAGATTTCTCATTTTGCTATTTCTTTAGACAGCGTCAGCCGAGTGGAGCAGCGTCGCAGCTGCACCGACAAATCCCTCTCTCAGCCTTTTAAACCGAAGCTCCTCCACGTTACAGTGTGGCGCCTCACAGACGCTCTTTCGTGTCGGCAGGTATCAGAACGTGCAGCTCCTCTTGTGCAGCCTGTTTCAGCCTCAGACAGCCCAGTGGGACCTGGAGCCAGGTGCTGTGCCTTTCAACAAAGTAGCTGGGATTGCTTTTCATATTACTACAATATGGACTAAAATGATAAACAATTTCCACACAGATGCAGAGGCATATATAGGAATTTTGAGCTCATGGTACAACTTATCAACTACGTTGTTGAATGATATCCGGGTACATAAAATTACTTGATGAAATTGCCAATATATAAGTTTCATTACAATTAAATAATACACGACTTGTTATAGTGCATCTCTACAATCATGATAGCTGCTTTATTTGAGGCCCTTTTGCAGACTTGTCACTGGGCATATTTTGCATATCTTGCATATGTGAGGTCATTGTGTCATTGGATTTAAATCTATAGTTATTGCTGCCGTTTTATTCAACAAGTCGTTCTGTGTAATTCACTCCAGAAGTGTTTTCAAAGGAGGTAAACGCTGGTAAATATGTGCACAGACATCGAGTGATCGATAGTCAATCATCTTTCAGTGGGAGAGGGGACTTCATTCGTATGAAATCCAACATGCAGTCATAGTGTAGATGGATCAATGACAATGTTAATGACACACATGGACTAACCAGAGTCTGCATTGATTTCACTCTGCCTCCGGTTCTGAATCCTCAGCTGCAGCACTGACAGAGAAGGAGAGAGATCATGTCAAAAAATGATGAAATATTACAGTGAGCTAGTTTATTTCCCTTCACAGGACAAATGATCTGAGACAACAAAATCATGCTGACATCACAAGGTACATTGGGTCACTGTTAAGTGATACCGCCTTGGAACTGATACCACCCCATACTTTGCAGTGCTTGTAGATTATGTATCTTCTCGCATGTCTGCAAACATCTACACACGCAGCACACGTCTACGCACACATGTGAACATTCAGCACGTACACACCAACAGGTGACGTGAGGTAGCAGTGCCCAGTGCTTCCCTGAGTGCATGATACATTTCGTTTTGAGTTCTGAGACCTGAGAGACCTGGCGAGGGCATGGGGAGGGGGGGGGGGGGGAGCGCTGTGCAGGGAGTTGAGGGCAGCAACTATTTATCTCTCAGTATGTCTATTTCTGTTGGTCCCATCCCCCCTTCAGCTGTCCCACTCTCTCCACAAGCGTCTCATGCATCCCCTTCTCCTCACGTCATCCTCATTTGTGCTGCTAACCACACTCTTCCTGCTCTCCTGCCTCACTGACAACGCAAAACATCTCACAAATCTGGGTTTAACAGCAGATTTGCACACTGGGCTCCGTCCGCTTAAGACATCAGAGACGCAGTGCTTGTCAGAGGGAAGTTTTCTGTTCACTGGTTGTGTGCATGCTTGTCTAATATTTTAATTTGAGTCATAGGAAATATATAATTTTGTTTGTTTATTTTAAATTTCTGAGATAAATAATGGCCTTTTAAGATCGTTGAAGTTAATCACTTCTTTGGTTGAACTCATTGAAACTCAGACACATAAAAGCTACGACAGGGTCTCAAGCTGAAAAGGTTGAGAATCATGACTTAAACTTAAACAATTTTGAATTTGAAACAAGTCACATCCAAGGTTAACAATGAGATTGTTCAAACTTGTACACGGAATAAAAACAATACAAACTGTATCGTAAACAATATCCAAAGTACATACATTGGTTTATAGTATATACTCTCAGCCTGATATATTCCTCCTGCTTCCTCAGCTATGTACATACATGTTTCAAACCGAGCAGCTGCCGTAGAGAATCATGTTTTCCAGCAGGTGTTTGTTCACCTAAGGGACCGTCTCCATGTCATTTCCTCGCCTTTCTATTTTACCAGACGTTTGCGACAGCTGCCCGGAACCACAACAGTAGCCACTGCAACTGCTGAAGGTTGCACTCTGCAGTTCTAGTCCGACAGTTGTTTAATTGTGTATCAAAGAATCATGGCTGTGTCCTGAAGTAGTTTTATTCAGCAGAGTGAACTTCTTTTGTACAAGTACAACTCAGGGATATCATTTAGAGTTGATGCCAGCTGTCGTTTCCCCCCAGTGTGCTCCCTTCTCATGTCACCTTCAATGATAACCTTTTAGACTGTAATCTTATATCTGCAACCTACTTTTACATTTCAAATCAAATCCACATAAGACCCATTTTACTCTGCAGCAAATCTGACTAGAGATCAAATAATCACTAATGAGTCTTTCGCTGTGGAGCTTTATTTCTTGAAAGGTCTTGCATGAACTCTGTTTTCTCGCAAATGCACAACAACTTCAGATGAAGTGTGCGAGAGAGTTTTCTGTATTTGTGTTGTTTTATTTTTTTCATTGCGTTACAGAGATTTAAAATCTGGTCACTATTGTTAAATTCTTAATAATAAATTCATAATTATTGTTTTTGATATTAAAATGAATACTTTTTCCTAGTAAAGGCCCATTGTTGTTTTGTATCAACCAACCAGCCTGTGTTTTGGTCAAAGTGTGACACAGTGACATGCAGAGATCTCTGCTGTCCTCTCGTCTATTCAAGACATCGCTGTCGCTGACAAAAAAACCACTAAATCCATTCACCATGATCGATACCTTCACTCTATTGATGGACATGGTGACTGATCAGCCAATAACTTAACGCAAACAGTTCACCCCCATTTATTGATGCTAATGTTGCCAATTATGCCCGAGATGTAAAGCCGGTGTTTTAGGTGAAATAAATCCTCCTCCTTGTTGAGCTGCTGGAGTCGGAGCCTTGACGAGGGTCCTCACCTGAGCGGAACTTGTTCCTGATGAGAAGTGACCTCTCGGAGGCCAGCAGTGTCATGGTCGAGGGGAGGTCGCGGGGGAAGCCTGGGAGCGGAGCAGAGAGAAAGAGGAAATTCCTGGTGTCACTTGACCAGGAGGAATGGACCCTCCTCTCCTTCTGTCTCTCTCTCTGCTGGGGGAACATCAGGGGGAGCAGAGGGAGCGGGACAACCAGAGAGACAGATGCTCGTTATCCACTGATAGACACAAACCAATATTGATAGAGGCACACAAAGCGCAGCCGAGATGGATTGGGGGGGGGGGGAATAGAGACGTAAAGCCTCTCAGACCTACAGGCAGACTGAACACTGCAGTGAGAGCTGCTCTGGCAACAGCAGGCCTCCCCACAGACGGCCTGTCATAATCACACAGAGAGTCACAGAGGCCCACCCACAGAGACGGAGCTAACGACACAGAGAATCAAACAGACAAGGAGGCTTTTACAGAGACGGAGCGAGGAGCCAGAGGAAGAGGAGGAGGAGAAAAGTCAAGCTCGCATGAGGGACGGAGACAGAAGCCCCAGCAGATGCTTGGGCACCAGAGCTGGAGGAAGTTGATCTTGACGGACAAACCCGAAGCATCGCTGCAACACACGTTTCCCCCCCCCCCCCCACAAAGCAGGAAGAGCTGGGAATCTACATAAGCTGCATTAGTGCACACACACACACAACTTATTAACAATATTGATTTGAACTGGCCGGCCACAGAACACCCAGAGGAAGCCTGTTTGAAGGGAACGGACAAACACACACACACACACACGTGCTGTGGAATAGCTGAGGTGATGCATACTAAATCACCAGAGTGCTCGTCCTATTCCCTCTCCCATAAATGCACACACCTGACTTATTTACAATACGAAGAGAGCAAGAGGAGGCCACTCACTCATTAATGCAGTCAAATAACAAGCAAGTGATTGAGAGGTCTCGTCTGGCACAGGCGTAACTTCACAGCACTCAGAGCACTGACAACACAGAGAGAATAAAGGCAAGAGAATGAAAGAGAATACTTACAGGAAAAGAGAGAATTGAGTCCCCCGGGGGAAATTGGAGTGGATTTAAGATTAAATTGAGGAGAGGTGCGAGATGGAGGAAGAGAGGGAAAGAGAGAGAACTTCGTAGTGCGTTTAATGACGATTTCTTTCTTTCATGTTCTTTTCATATCCTTTTTTTTTCTGCCTTTCTTTTCGCCCCCCCTCTCAGTCTTCTCGTGTCCCTAAAGGTGAAATGCAAGGAGCAGAAGGACCTGTGGTTTCCTGCGTCCCCCTCACGATAGAGACTCACCCTCTCTACCTCTGCCTCGCACTCTCTGCCCCTCTCCCCCATCCGCCCCAAAGCATCCTGGATCCTTGGTGCCAACTGTGAGCGACTGTCAATCTCTCCCCCTCCCCCTGCACGGCCTCATCTCCCCCTCCCCTCCCCTACAGCAGCCATTCACTCCCCAGCTCCCCCCTGACATACTGACTGACTGATCCCCAGGCAGGATCAGACAATAAGTGCTTTTCTTTGTGTTTGTGTACTGTCAAAAGTATTCACAGATGAAGTTAGTGCGGCTGCTTAATGTGAGCGCCTGAGCTGCCACGTAATGTGACGGATAGAGAAGTGAAGGCAGGATAAAGAGAGGGTTTATTACGAGGCAGCGGGAACAAGCCCGGGAGTGTTTTGGACTCACATCAAATCATGAACTGCAGCAGGTCTGCGGGCTCGTATGCTGCTGTCAAGATACCTTTGGGTCAGACCTCTTAAAGTGATTTAGTGGTGTTTGCGTGCACGTATGCATGCGCTTGTGCGTGTGTTTGTGTGTGTGAGTGTGTGACCTCACAGAGTGTCACAGGTCACTAAATCAGTGTGCATCAGCATAAAGTTTACAGTATGTATCAGAGCTGGAGTTTCACTTCGCTGTTCAGGCGTCCAAAACAACCGGGGTGAATATGGGGGAGAGTGTTTGTGTGTGCATGCTCTTTTACATGCGGGTGTGCGTGTGCGTGTCTGTGTGTGTGTGTGTGCGTGCATGTCTGTGTGTGGGCATGTCTGTGTGTTTGTGTGCCTGTAGGCTACAGTGTGAAAGTGGGGGAAGTGAGGTTGTAGCTGGAGCACCTGTTCCGTGGATTTGACAGACAGGCCGGTGTGTGCTGGTTCAGCAGGTCGTAGAGAGGGGGAGACACGGAGGGGAGGTAGAGAGTGGTGAGACAGAGGAGACAGCAGAAAAGTTGGGGAGCAAACACTTGGGGGGGGGGGGGGGGTAAGTGTTTACGATGAGGACATGAAGAGGGCTGGAGCCGATTGGGTGAAAAAAAAAAGGAGGCCGCTGCCATTTTATCTGATGTGGAAAGAAAAAGACGGTGACGTGGAGATCCACTGATCTGAGAACGCGCAGCAGAGATAGCGCCGCGTGGGCCAATTGCAGTTGCCATGGAACAAAAATGGAACAACTAATGGAACACCAAATGAATGGGAACCTTCACTTAATACATGGTTATAGACAGACGGCACTTTCAGGTGCCATTTGCACAGCATGACTGTTTGTCGTGATTATAAAAGTGTCACCTTTGACAGCTTTTGCCACCCCTGCTTTTCACACTCACACAAACATCACACACACACACACACACGCACACACACACACACACACACATACGCACACACCAGAAACACACACACAAACACATACATTGACACCATGGCACATTATTGTAGGAAAGGTGATGTAATTGCTTTTTCCTCTGCTTCCCTGCACCACATCTCCGTCCTCTCCTCCACAGCCGGGACTCCCTTTCTGATTAACACCTGTTATCCTTCTTTCACCACAACCCTCCCTCTCTCTCTCTCTCTCTCTCTCTCTCTCTCTCTCTCTCTCTCTCTCTCTCTGACACACACACACACACACACTCTCCATAGTGTTAATCCTGCACTGTGTCTGGTGAGCGAGGAGGCCTGCACGCTGTCAACCTTCCCCTCGAGATGTATCATATTTCTCTGTGTAATTCTGGGAACAGTAATCTTTTCATATAGGACCTCGACTTCACACGAAAACACCGGCTGAATAGCTCAATATAGCTCGGAATGACAACACACTCCATGTGTCTGCATAGGTGATTTCATATTTATGGCTCTTTGACTGCAGTGTTTGAATGAGGCCCTCCTGCCTTCCGCTCTCCACCCTGGTATGTGTATCCCTCCACCATTTGAGAGACAGCCCAGAGAGAGTGAGCCAGGTCCACCCAGCACATCATAGGTGTGAGTGTGCCCTCACATGGCGGAAACGTGAAACAACAAGCCCTGCATGGTGGACCTAGGGGAAAACAAGAAAAAGCATTCACGGTTAGTTTAGCTTCCCGTCGTGTGGGCTCCCGTGGCAGTAATGGGACGCCTGCGATGCAACAAAGCAGATACACAACACAAACATATCAAAGCACTGAATGTATCAGAGCGGATAAAAAGCAGAAACACACCAGTACAACAACACACTTCATTACATGTGCTGCCTCTCCCTGCTGGTTCATCACTGGGTCTTTTCTCACCTCTCTCTCTCCTCCTCCTATACCTATATCACTTCAATCACTTGGCCGTGTGCCTTGTGCCACTCAGAAGGCCCGCTGCTCACCCTGCTTAATACACACACAGACACACACACACACACACAAACACACACACAGCACAGATTTCTGTCTGTCATCCATCTGTCTGTCAGTCACTACACTTTGAAGCTCTGAGCAGTCTGGATAGTTCCCAACACTACACCCTGCATACACACACACACACACACACACACACACACTGTACTGTACACACACTTCTCCAGCTGGACTGCTGATCCCACACATTTGGCTGGCTGAATATTCATCATGCACTGAGGACCTTGTAGCTCAGCGAGGCAGCGGCCCACTGGTATTAATTAGGGGACCAGAACCTGTTAGATGAGGATTCATTCTGCTTTTTTTTCTTGACAGCATCACTTTGATTTAATGACTGAACCCTCAGAGTGACCTTAACAATGTGTAAGTGGCTCCACAACGAGCCTCTACAAGAATGATAAGAGCAGTGGGGAGTTCACCATCTTACGGGGTTATGTTATTATGAATAAAAATCCTAATGGTGATATATGTCGTTTTATAGATTGATATCTATGAACTAGATGTGAATGTTTGTAGTTAGCTCTTTGTTAGTGTAAACACTGAGCATGTTTCATTAATAGTGACATGACTTTATTTATTTATCATGGAGAAACAAGAAGAGAAAAAGCTGCTGTTGATAATGGAATGCATGGGCTTTTAATATAAAAGGCACAAATTCAATTGGGATAAACTCACTTTACAAGTAGAACTATTTTCTTATAATTTGAAGCTGTATAACTAGTCAAACAATATATTTTACACCTGTGAATTGTTCTGTTTCAATATATTATCCCTAAAAGCTTTTATGGGCACCTGGTTCACTTGTCTTGTATGTTGGGATCCTACTCATTTATATGCAACCTAGCCCATAATGGTCCAAAACACGGTGGTTCACATTCATTCTCAAGTCCATCTAAACACAATATTTCTAAGTAAGACTAGGTCCTGAGGAGACGTCTCTGTAGAGACGTGGGACAAAGGACAAAACTGTTCTTTCACTGTGCATGGGATGACTTCTGAAGTTCTGCTGAAGCGAACACGGGGTTGAACTTCCTTTCTTCTTGTTTTTCCGCTGACACTGTTTCCTCGTTAACTTGTGGCAGAGGGGAAGTAAAACAATGAGGGAGTATTGTCTTGTTTTTTTCTTCTGCTGAAGCCTGATATTAGCTTTACATGATCTTTTGGATGATTACTTACATTAACGTCAAATTAGGATCTGATTATGAAGACACATTTTAGTCACCAATATCAGCTACATATCAACTTGTGAGTATTGCCGGACCTGAGGACCTGTGTGGCTGCCCTGCAATAAATAGCATATAGTTCATAACACTCTCTTACACTTCTCTCCTTCCACCGACCCTCTGGAGAAGTGAGGTTTTCAAACTAAAACACAATGGAGCTCAGTGCAGGCCTCTCACCCAAAGTGCCACAGTGTCGCTATCAGCACAAGAGCCGGAGCAGGAAAAAGGAACGGGCCGGCCACGAGGACGCAGGTAGGTCATTTGAGCAATACAGTATTTAATAACTTATCTCCAGCTGCTTAGCTCTGTTAGGCTCTGTGGCTTAAATGGAGCAGAAAATTGAGAGAGTGCAAAAAAAAAAACACAGGAGCATCTTACAAACTCAATTACTCCCTGGAGGGAGGCCAAGTGGTCGGCTTGCACATCCCCGCAGATATATATTGAGTATCGTTGTCTTTTTTTAACTTTCTTCTTCTTCAAAAAGATCTATGTCAGTCTCTGGTTTGGTGATCAATGGAGAAAAAAGACAATAAACTTGGAAAATCAACTTGATTTAGCAGGGAGATGAGGACGCTAGCTGTCATTACTGAGAGATGCTTTATAGGAGAGTGAAACCTTTCTATTAAAAACCATATTACACATATTAAGATTATTTTACCTGCTGTATGAATTCAACACCGATGCGGAAGGAGACTGAAATGAAAAATATTGATTCAGTCCAAATTTATTTTGAATAAATTAAACAGAATTCACATAAAACAAACAAATAATCTGAATATAGTGTTTATGTTGGAATAACGCAAACATTTGGTCAGACTCTTACTTGATATGGATTAAATACATCAACACAAGAGAAAAGTATCTTCATCCACACAAAAAAAATAAAAAAACAAGTGAATGCTGAGTTCCAATAAATCAAGTGCAAATGACTCACAGTGTCTCTGACGGTAAGAAAGATAGATTACATCTCTCACATAAGATAGTGCAGCTCCTACAAATAGATCTCTTTGTATTGTATTTACACGTAGAGCAGATAATAGTTTAGGGAGTAAATAAGTTACCCTTCTTCTCTGAGCACTTCAGGGTTTCATCGTGGATTGTATGGGAATGCAACTTCAAGGGGGCACATGAGCAAACTAATTCCTAACTCACATAAAAATGATGACTTCAAGCATGAACCTTCCCTTCTTTATCTATGCAACTTTTTTTCATGTTAATTCAAAATCAGGTATGACTTTGAAAGCTGCGTTTTTGGCCCATTGAATGGAATAGTAATAATATACATTCATATAAATAAATCACTATTAAAAAAACATTTGTTAGTGCTTCACTTTTTGAAAGTAAATAGATAAGGAAAGTTAAGTGTCTTTAAGTTTCCATTTCAGACTCGGAGTTCTCCAAGTTGGACACCGTGGAGCTGTACCACTCGGCGCTCTCCTCTTCCTCCTGCACTCCTGCAACCACACCCCCGCCGCCGCCCATGTCCCTTCTCTCGTTCAGCATCTCCATGGCTACTTGGTGGTAAGGGTGTTTGCGCTTGGTGTGCCGCCGCAGCGTGTTGCGCTCGGCGAAGCGCGTGTGGCAGAGTTGGCACTGGTAGGGTTTCTCCCCAGTGTGGACCCGTTGGTGGCGCTGGAGCTCGCCAGCCTCCCTGAAGCGTTTGGCACAGATGGGGCACACAAAGTTCCTCTGGCCTGTGTGGATGTGCTTGTGTCTCTGTGGAAGAAATCAGCAATTTGACATTGAATATTTTGACATTTTATAACTTATTAAAGTGGTTCAAATCATCTTTATAGAGTACTCCTTTATGAAAGGTGAAACCACTGATGTAAGGATGAACCCACAGAAAACTATGGTAAATGGACTGTATGTATTTACCACTTTTCCAGACTTATGGACCAAACCGCACCAGTATGCAGCCATTTCTCTACCAAATATCTTTATACATGCACAGCCAACAGGGCAACCTGGAGTTCAATATCTGGCCTGAGGACACAGGGGATCAAACCACCGACCTTCTGGTTAGTAGACGACCCTCTCTCCATCCTGAGCCACAGCACCTCCACTGTTTAGGTTCACTCTAACCTGCTCTCATACCAGGCAGCTGTTTGCACCAGTTAAACTCCACTGAATGTTTCCTGCTCAGCACCAAACTTTCTCCAAACAACTGCTCCTGTCGCTCTGTATCTACTAAATGTGTAAATTAAAGTTATAATTATTACCACGACACTCGGTGGAAGGATGTGATATGAGTCTTGGAATGACTTTTGGTGCAGATCCATTTTGTTTAACATTATAAGATTTCTCTATATTATTATTTATTTCTCAGAGAATAATCCATGAATGCTGGTAGAGATTAATCAGACCTGTTTTGTGGACTCACATCTTTGAGTGTGTGCACTTTGGTTCAGATCAGAATAAAGTGGTTCCTGAAGGGGAGAGTTGGGGCTTGGCAGAGGTTTGTGTATCGATCAGTTGATAGAATACAAATCAAGTGTTTGGATATCATAACAGTGTAATTGGTCATTTTTCTAATTGAAAAGTCAAATATTTAAAGGTCCTACTTTCTAGAAAAGCTTAAGTTTTTTTCTCTGCTTTATAATATTTTTTAAATTAATAATTTGGGGTTTTAATGGTTGGCTTAGAACGATTCGGATTATCTACGTTCTCAGACTGGGAAATTGTGAATAACTTTTTAATTTTGAAAAACTCTGGAGGAGTAATCAATAATGGAAAGAATCATTCGTTCTCAGCGTGTTTCTGCTGCTCCAGAATGGCCAAAGGAAATCAGCTACTCTTATTGCAATAATAATTAGAGACATCTGTTCAAGTGACGTCTCTTATTATTACCTGCAGATGGCTGGAGCGTTTGAAGGCTTTGCCGCACTGCTGGCAAACGTGAGGCTTCTTCTGCGAGTGCGTTATGGCGTGGCGCTCCAGGTCGGAGAGGTAAAAGAAGACCCGCGGGCACAGCTGGCAGTACAACACCCTGCGGGCCGCCAGAGAGTTGGGCGACGCCGCTGGAGAGAGAGGGTCCAGCGGGTCAAGCGTATCCGTGGGGAGTATGGGTCCGATGGGCGGGGAGGGAGGGGCTGCCATGTTTGAGAAGTAGAGGTGGTCGTCCAGAGGTAAATGTTCAGAGTGCAGGTCGCAGGAGTCGAATCTGGACTCCGAGGCCGGGGATGGAGCTGCTGCCTCGGAGCTGGGCAGAGCTGCAAAGGTCATATTGGCAGACAGTAGGTGAGGAGAGGCTTCTGCAAAAGTTGATGGCTTTTCGTTTTCATTTGAGATTCCTTCGGCAGATATGGCTTCAGTTCCAGGGTTTGGGTCAGCGGAGGTGGTCTGAGCGTGGAGAGGGGGGGCTGTGCTGTTGTGGTCACTCTGGGGAGCAGGAGTGGAGGCAGGGGCAGCAAGGACCGACCCAGAGTTTACATTAGTCCCTCCTGACAGGACGACTGGGGGGTCACCGGCGCCCAGTCTGATGACAGGGTGGGACAACGAGGTCAGAGGGGACCCCAGTGAGCCGACCTGACCACAGGACGACGGGAGGGAGACCGTCGCTGATGCTGCAGTGATCTGAGACAGCTGACCCGTGGAGGGGTCCAGCACAGCGATGGGGGTGGAGGTAGAGTCGCCCGAGAAGGAGGGCACAGAGGAGAGGAGAAGGAACATGGGGGTGGAAGCACCGGGTGACGTCTGAGCGACGGAGAGGGGAAGTGTGAGGCCCAAGGGAGCGGAGGAGAGCTGAGGAGAGGAAGAGGAGGATAGGAGGAGGATGGGAGCATTGGTGGAAGGGTTAGTGAGGATCTGGATGGGCTGACTGGGGACTGAATTCCCAGAAGGAGGGGACAGAGCAGCGTTGGCCTCCTGGACCGCTTTAATGCTTGACTCTGAGGCGTGTGAGAGATCTGAGTTCAGAATCAAACTCGTGAGGGCGTCTGGAGCGTTTGTCGGATCTGCACCAAGTGACGGTGACTCGGTTTCGGGGGCCATATCAGAAAGTGCATTATCTAAACTTTGGCTGAGGCTCGGCTCTGCTAACTTCGACGACTCCGTTCCTTCCACCCCCGCTGAACGAGCCCGATCCGAGCTGGGATCCTCCGGCGTGGAAGCATCGACCTGCGGCACTTTCACTCCATCCGGACTGAGAGTATACGGGATTCCCTGGTCGTCTATGAGAAGAAGGTCGTCAGTGTCACAGTCGATCGAGGGGAGGGAGGTAAAGACAGAGGTTGAAAAGAAATAGGGAGACAGAAGAGAGTCTTCAACTGTCTCTGTGTCGTTATCGTCCTCTTCTACTACGTCTCTGTCTCCATCTCCCTCGTATTCATCTACCTCCATGACCAGCGAGGTCTCACAGCCAGAGTCATCCAGACAGCCCACACACCTCCTCTGCAGAACCTCTCTTTTCTTGGGTAAACTCAGGTCCAGTGGTTCCGTCTGTTCCTCCATTCCAACCTCGCCAAAAGTCTCATACGTCTCCAAGTGCATTTCTCTCAAAATAAGCGGAATACTTTTCTCAATTTCTCCCTCTGTAGTTTCGTCTTTAATCATCTTCCAACTCAGTGTTTTATCTATAAGAGCTTCGGACAAATCCAAGACATCTCCCTCTCTGCACATTTTATTCCCTCCCTCGGCTTCCGTCTCGTGGAATGATTCTTCCTCAGGTTCCTCTGGCTTTTGACGAGCACCTTCCTTGAGTCCAGCTCCATGTTTGACGGCATGTATTCGGATTTCTCCTCTGTGTCTCCCTGCTCCTGATGAGGCCAGAACAGGCCTACTGAAGTGTCTGTGAGCAAAGTCTTTGGTCTGGCTGATGGCGGAGTTCGTGATTGGCCTCTCGCACCGTGGGGGGACGACAATTCGGATCCTGATTGGCTGGCTCCGCAGAGCAGGCACTCCGGTCGTGACTGTAATTGGCCGCCTGAGCCCACCAATCTTAGTTGTTTCCTGAGAGGCTGGCTTGGAGTTCCCGCCCCCCTCTGGCTTTCTCCCATTGACTGGAGGAGCATCCTGTGTGATGATGGTCACCGCTGCTGTGACGGGGCACGGCTGGAGGTTACCTGGTACAGTACCGAGGGACGTTTTGTCCTCTGAGTCCAAGCAGCCGCCTGTCACTGCCTCTGGTCCCCCTGCACACCGGCTGCCATTTTGGGCATCCAGACTGCCACTGGTCAGGACTGAAGCCAACTGAGAATCCATTTTGGGGCATACCTATTTCTATCTCTCTGAAGTGGGGGGGATAGGATAATGAATTAGAAACTCACAGTTGCAGAATGAGGATAAAACATTTCATGAATGGCAAAGGAAGTTAACACACATCCTGTTATATCTGCTTTTTAGGGGTCAAGTGAGCAAACAGTCAATATCATCACTGTTTTTTTACAATATTAAACCACAGATTAAACTCCTTTATCTCTAACTGACTCATCCCATGACACCTCCCTCCTCCTCGTCCTTCTCCTTCTCCTCCACCTCCTCAACACGAGATGCTCCTGGTAATTGTGCTGTTACCCTTCATGAATCCAAAATTACATCTCGGCTAAATGTGACCGATCGATCCACAGAAACGCACCGGAGCGCAGGAGGGTCCGAGTGATGCGAGCGAGACGACATTTCCTCCTTCGCACTTCCACCGCGATCCACATGCGACCCTCACAACAAAACGCGTCATTCTAAAAATATTAGTCATGATCTGTTTACATTTCCAGGTTAGTTTAGTTTTTTTTTTGTGTGGGGGAATAAAGCGAGGAGCACTGTCCGCGGCGGACGAGACGCCATTACGCACAGTCCTAGGTCCGAAACGCCCGTGTGGCCGTGGTGCGCTCTGACAGCTCTCGGACCTGGGACATCTCTAACCGCGGAGCAGGAGGAGCAGGAGGAGGAGAAACGTGTTTGTTTGCAGACAGCCGCGGCGTGCGGAGCGCCGCGTCCCCCCCTCAGCCACCGCAGCTTCCTCGAACCCACAGCCAGCCATTTTAGAGCCGAGGGTCCGAGACACCGAGAGCGCAACCCGGCGGCTCCGGGACAAACTTTCCCCCGGCGCGCTGTCATCTCTGTCCGGCCCCCGCTGCTCCCAGAGCCGGGGCAGGACGCTTTGGATCCCGTTTAAAAACTGCATATCTGAACTATACTCCACCCTCGCTGCATGCACAGGGACTGGCTTACCCGAGCTGCGGAGGCTTCCGGAGGACCAAATATGACTGTGCAGTGTAAAGGGTGATGCTGCGAATGCTGAGGGAGGGAGGGGTCAAGGGGAGTTGCTATGGTGTCGCAGCCTACCGGGTCCGACCAGTGGCCATGCTCAGCCTATGAGTACGGTTGAACCTGCAGCCTGCACACAGAGACTGTGCGTGTGTCACAGGGAGGATGGAGACTACAGGCACTCACACTGTGAGGGTACATGTGCAGTACGTGAAAGAAAAGGAAACTGTTTTCACACAATTTTTTTTATTTAAAATCATTTCATCTGACAAGCCTGAAGACTTGATGCATCAGGCTGAAGAGGTCAAATCACACATCACAGGGTCACACTGAGTACATGGAGGTATCCTGACAGCTGTAGCACGTATCATGGAGGAGGATTTATGTGCATAAAGCCACAAACAGAAACTCTTTTCACATTATTTAACCTCAAATCTTTCAAACTTACAAACCTTGAGACTTCATCAGGCTGAACACATGAACAGAGAGATCACACAGTGCATGAAGGTATCATAACTGACGGGGCCTGTGTCATGGAAGCCTGTGATCGCATCTGTACCTTGAATGAAGGTTGTGGTCCCGCCTGCAGTGAGATAGTGTGCAGGGGACGTGAGCAGGATACCGGCCGAGTGGCCACATTCAGCCTGTGAGTATCGAACCTGCGGCCTCAGAGTCACAGAGACAAGGCAGGTAGGGAATGTAGAAACATGCACTTGATGTCACACACAGATTTATAAGCAATCAATAACAATAAAAAAGGGAAACTGGTTCTACATTGTTTTTATTTCAAATCATTTAAACTTACAAGCCCTAAGGCTTGATGCGTCAGGCTGAGCCAGGAGAGAGATCGCGGAGTGAGAAGTCACAGAGTCATACGGTTACATGAACATAACTGCTATAGCACACACTATTGTACTATATATACACACTCATCATGGAGGTCTATGATTGCATCTGGAGGAGGATGACAGATATACTGGAGGTTATTATCCCACCTGCACACCAGTGTCCAGCCGACCATGATCGTCAAAGCAGCAGGATGGTGGAGCTCTCTGAAGGAGACAGCTGCTGGTGTGAGCTGGGGGGGGGGGGGGGTTAGTATTGAGTGTCGGGTGGTGGGCCGAGGTCGGACGTGCGAGGTCGTCCCTCCACGTCAGCGTGCTCACACTCTTCGATCTCCGAGATGAGCCGATGAGGGAAGAGTTTAAACTGCAGCCATGTGGGCTCTGGAAAAACAGAGGGAACGTGCAGGAGTGATGCACAAGTCTCCAAATGTCAATAATGTGAATCAGCGCCTCCTAATGCTCCTCTGACTCACACAGTGAAACAGATCATAGAGTTCTGTGTGCGTGTGCGTGTGCGTGTGTGTGTGCGTGTGCGTGTTCATGTGTGTGTGTGTGTGTTTACCCAGGTAGCACGCTGGTGGCTCCAGCTTTCCGTCGAAGCACGTCTGGATGGCAGTAAAGCTACACGCCTTGGGAGGATGCTTGCAGTAGAACGCCACCTTCTCTCCGTGAGGAACCATGGCGTCTGTCACGTCAAACGGCCAACGCTTCACTCCACCGATCATCACACGGCTCCTCTCAGCAGGGATGAGACAGCGAGCTGAGAGAAGGATCAACAAGGCGCCAGAGTATAAATCCTAAAATTATATTCACACATGCATATTTATACTTTTTCTAGGCCTGTTCAAGTGTGTCTTTATGTCCATCACATTGGATGGTATCACAGGGAATTAAAAGGCTGCTTTCCATGTGCTTAAACAAACCCCACCACCCTCCGCCACCCGGCTTCCGAGAGGACCTTTCTCACCTCTGCAGTAAGGGGGTGACGCGCTCCAGCTGCCGTTGGACAGGCAGGTGACCTTCTGGGGTCCGTCCAGGAGGAAGTTCTTCTTGCAGAGGTAGTGGATGTCAAAGCCCACCTCATACTCAGTCTTCTGCACGGCCACCACGTAGCCCTGCTCCACGTCGCGTAGAGGCTGACAGTACACCTCTGAGAGAGGAGGGGGGAGAAGATTACCAAGAAATCCACTCGTATTTCAAAAAATGTGAATATGATTAACACTGGATATTTTTACATGCGTCTGACTTTGATTTTAGAGTTGATCTACAAATAGCATTGCATTTTTTAACCCTTGTCTTTAAGCCAGGGTCAGTTTTATTTCTCATCCGATTCGAGTTGCAGGAATTTACCACTGAAGACTAGGCCATGTAATATCAGGATTAACCACAAGATGGCAGAAAAAGACTGCCAAAGAGAGCAGGGCATTTTGAAAGTGTGCTTGCAAAAAGTGTGTGTGTGTGTGTGTGTGTGTGTGTGTGTGTGTGTGTGTGTGTGTGTGTGTGTTTCTGTCTGTCTCCATTGATTCACCCTTTCTCACATATCGGAACACATAATCACACACACACAAATACACACACAACGATGGGAAAGAACTCTTCAGTTTATGCTAAATGACTGACCCACACCTCATCTTCTCCTGCTAACCTTGAGAGATGCATGAAGTCACACTGAGTGCAAGGTCGATGCAACACACGTGCACCCTCACACAAACACACACATGATTGTGCAGTGTGGCATGCTCCTGCACACTTACTTTTGCAGATGGGATGAGGATCCTGCCAGGTCTGATTGTCCAGACAGAAGTTTTCACTGCTCCCCAGTATATCGGCTCTGCAGGACAGAAGAGAGAGAGAGTCATGACGACAGACGTACAGTACTGACGGCTAAGAGGCTTCGTCTGAAAAAAAAGATGGAGGAAAAAAAACTGTAAATGATTCTTTTTTTTCTCTCTCTCTCTCTTTCAAACTGTCTAACTGTTGTGTGTGCACGGTTCTGACTGACACATCCACTCAGGCTCATCTTAGCCTGTGAGATGAGTCAGTGTGTAAAAGGGAGTCAATGCAAGATTAGACTCTAATGACCTAGTTAGTTCAGTGTTGGGACTGTCAGCTGAGAGATCAAAATGAATTCCATGCCATTCATCGCTCATCCCCCATCGTTCCCCAACAACATCTCTCCTGCGTTCAAGGCTTCCCGTCAGCTCACTCCCTCCATTTCTGCCTTCGTGCCATTTCAGGTTTTTCAGAGCCTTTGCCCACGCTCGCTCACATTCCCCTCCCAGCAGCCCCCTCTCACCCAGACAAGCAGCTGTAGCGGATGGAGGTTCCTACAGTGGCGTCGCCCTGGATGCTGAAGGTGTCGATGACCTCCTCAGGCAGAGGGCAGGCCGGGGCAGCAGTAGGCTCGGCCGACTGAGTCTCTGAAGGTCAGAGAAGAAACAGAGGTTAGAGACGAGGATAAAGACAGATGAGCAGAGGTGGAGGAAGTATTCAGATTCATGGATTAAAAATGCAACACAAGGAAGATAATGCATCCTTGATGCAAGTGTTACTATCAAAACTAACAACTGATGTTGACGTAGAAATGGGTATGAAGCATTTTACTGTGTAGTTGCGCAACGTGTACTAATTTAGCAATTAAGTATTTATCAATTAGGCTGTTTAGTGCATAACACAGGAAATTCTCTCAACTTGTCATCATTTTTGTTTGTGATTTATTGATTTGTAAAGAACTAAGTTTTCTACAAGCTGCTCACACAGTCAAGTGGGGCTATATATATTCCTCTCAAAATTATTTTGATGCATCTTTAT
This sequence comes from Platichthys flesus, assembly GCF_949316205.1. Lineage (NCBI taxonomy): Eukaryota > Metazoa > Chordata > Actinopteri > Pleuronectiformes > Pleuronectidae > Platichthys > Platichthys flesus. The sequence continues at coordinate 17,380,983 of NC_084955.1, read as the reverse complement.
TAAATAAGAAAATCTGAAAAGCCAGAGGTGGGAAATGTATTCATTCTGTACTTAAAGTAAAGTTCGAGGTAGTAGTACTTTACTCATGCAATAATAACTATACAATAAGATGCATTGTTTACTAGTAAATACTATACTACAATACTATGTCAATTGAATTAAAAGCATCTGTATTTACAAATAATCCAATGCAATAGTTATATAGTAGGTATAAAATCTGCAGAACCTTTTCATGCATTGAGTAACATTCTGCACTGTTTGGGCCAATTTACGTAAATAGATGACTTACCTACTCAAACACGTGTGTTTTTTATTTCGATCACTACTTGCTGGATACCTACATGTTCCACCTCCTCCTTTCCTAAACTGGTTAGTTTGAATAGTTTTAGTTCCAATGATAGATAGAACGAAACTATTTAAAGTACATTGAGTCAACTTTGACCAGCTGGTGCACTAAGCAGATCAGAAACCAGTGAAGAAACAGTGAGGGAGGATGGAAAGATAGAAACATCCATCCAAGCTACCTCGTATGACTTGTGCTACGCTCAAGGTTTCTATTCTAGTGACCCACAGAGGCGTTTCACCCCAAATGTTGTTATTTAAGTTGAAATAACCCTTCTTAGGTAATAAATCAAAGTTCGACGAGCCACAGAAACGCTGCTCAACACCTCTCCAAGCTCACAGCTATATATCTGTGATTGTGTAACACCCAACGCTGTTCATCCCTGGAAGTTTGAGTACCTCACGATTGTGGATATATAAATATCGAGAGTGGTGCTTGGAGAGAGAGAGGCTGCAGCGACCCGAGCTGCATCCAGCGCGGGGTTGTTTGAGCTCAACGCGGATTTGAAAGGAAGAGACAGCACTTGCCTGAGGGCTGTCTTAGGTATCGGAGGCCGAGAGACGTTAATATAAGAATGTAAAGGGACCTATGGGAGAGGGAGAGTTACGGGTCTGTTTGGCTGCAGATGAGAGCCTGAAGCCAGGTTCTGTTTTCACATACCGCCCCTCTCCTGCCTCATCCTGCTGCCACCCACACAGGCTGCAGCACCAAACTGCTACCACGAAGAACAGGTGTATTAAATTCACCTTTCTGAAAAAATGAGATAAATTGTGAGTTTTGAATGAGTCGCAGTTTTAAATCCATCAGATTCAGATTGAGACCGGCAATGCAAAGGACCAACAAGGTGTCGTGTAAACCCCCCTTTGCTGTTTTTACTGTTTCTACTCACGCAAATACACACACCGACATATCTACACACCACTAACACTGAATAGCCCAGAGCTGCATGCCTGTCCTTGGCTCTCATTGTAGAGAGAGACCTTATCAGAGGCCTCAGATGGAAGAGGATGAGAGGAGAGAGAGAGAGATGAGAGGAAAAGAGGATGAGAGGAGAGAGCAGCGGAGAACAGGGAACAGAAAGGCCTGGAGCGGCATGAGCAAGAAAGCTCTCTTACTCTCCTGACTGTGATCTGTCGCCCACACACACACACACACACACACACACACACACACACACACACATAAACTCTGTGACACATGTGCAGTCCGCCCCCCCACACATACACATCTGATGTACACAGAAAAAAACTCCCTCTCTACCTCTCTCTCTCTCTCTCTCTCTCTCTCTCGCTAACAAACACATTTTGGTACACACACACACACAGCAGACACACGCTCACACTGGCACGAACACACACAGCAGACACACACTCACACTCACACAGTGTGCACACAGCTCTGTGCCACTTTGACAGTGATCCGCCGCCCACTGCCTCTCATCAGGCATGAAGGCGCTCGACTCACACTCTAACACATAATGCAGGAGGACGCACAATACGAAACGCTCTCACACGTTCAGAACCCACCTACCTTCTGCCCGTCCCCCGGCAGGTGCACACTCTACCAGGGAGCTGAGAATCGTATCCCTGGTTCACATCTTTGAATAGAGACAGAAAGAGTCTCCAGGGTGAGACCAGGACCCAGCTGGGCCGAGGACTCGTAGGGAAACAGCTTCACTGGGGCCCCGGTTGTGAGATGAAAGCACCAGGATTCAGACTTAGAGCAGCACCGAACTCTCAGGTGCTGCACGTTCATGAGATCTGTCTTTATACTTTCCTATTATTGATGGTTTTAGTTCATGTGCTGCTGTGCAACGTAATGGCACAGTGGTGAATGTAATAAGGCTGCACAGCAAGAGAACAAATAGTGCCTTCACATTGTCGTGCTATATTTAGTGAGATGGAAAAATTAAAATAATTCACCACTCCAGTAACTCAGGGCACAGTGGTTGGTCGTTAATTAACATAAATCAGATCGAAAGCTCTTTTTTGGGAAGAGAATTTACTTCAGCTGCTCGTGAGTTTGTCTGGATTTGTTCACAGCTCCACTCTGACTCGGTGGCCTGAACGAGTTCATAATTTACAAGTCATACATATTACATTCTGGATAATTAAGAGATGGCAAAAGTTGTATTAGAACATGAAACTCTTAAGCTTGAGCAGTTTGTAACGTTGTATTTTTGTTGAATTATAGTGGTTCATATAGGATTGTATAGAATTTCTTTTCTTCACTCTTGGATAACAGCACACAAACGAAAACCAAAATAATGCACTACACAATAACACCTCAAACTGTGTCCAAAAAGATGGACAAACACACACATACATGTGCACATCCATCTACGTTCACACGCATTCGGCTTTCGTCGCCTCTATAAACTCAGCAGCAGCTCAAGAGTAAAATCCTCCGACAGCCAGTATGAACAACTACAGCTTTGGTTGCTATGGTGACGAGGAGAACAGGTCCCAGTTGTGCAGCGTGTCAGTCGCCCCAGTCACAGACGGGTTTCGTTTCTGAATCCCAGTCTGTCGCTGTCTGCCTCTCCGTCTCCGAAGAGCTCTGTTTGTTCCCTGACCATCGCTGACCTCCGCATGCTGCTCTCGTTAAATAAAAGACAGTTTATCGAATCCACTCCTCCAGATGTTCATTGCCTCCGTGTTATGAGGATGAAGTGGAGTGAGCATCGTTTTTTTTTTCTTCTTTCTGATGAACTCAAACCCACCTGTGCAGACGGGCTCATCCCCGCTCCACTGCCGGTCACCCTGACAACGGCGAATGGTGGCGTCCAAGCCATTGGGCAACGAGAACCCCGGCGTGCAGCGCACCTCAAGCAGGGCCGAGAAGGAGTGAGTGGGTGAGAGGAGGTGGGCCGCCGAGTTCTCACCGGAGGCCAGAGGCCAGGGACAAGTACGACCTGAGGAGAAAAGAGAGGATCCAGAGAGAGGAGAGAGAGAGCAGGAGGAAGGGAAAAAAATATTTGTGTGTTGTTCTTTGTACAGTAGAAAAGAAATGGTTTGCTCTAAAACCACTTTAAAAGAGCACTAATGAGGTCGTGTAACTCGGCTGGATCCATGCACAGTGCCCCCTGTCTACAGTGTGCAGGCAGAATAAAAAGCTTGTGTTCAGCGTTGGCATACGACATGTTTCAGCTCCGATTTTGTACATGACCGAGGCTTTTATTTTATTTTCCAGGAAACACACACACACACCCACACAGACACAGATGTATGTTGGCACAGCTGTGTGTACACACGCACCCTCACACTCACTCACAATCACACACACACACACACACACACACACACACACACACACACACCACACACACACACACACAAACTGTTAATGACTGAGCCCCACTGTGGCATTCACAGTGACAATTGAGGGCACACATGCATACAAATAGTTACCTGGAGCCACACAGCTGAGACCACACTGGCCGTCACACAGACACTGGCGCTTGCTGCCACAGTCTTTGTCGTCTTTGCAGTGGCGAGGACACGTCCTCCTCCTCTCGTCTCCCAGAAGTCTCTCCGGACACGACCCTGTTGTGATACCACACACACTGTCACACCGCCGCTCTGTTTACCTCTATTCTACTCCATTTGTGGCCCCTTGTAAAAGCTGTGAACACACAGGGCCCTGATGGGATTTTATTGCCAATTCTGCTTTTCTTTGTGTTTGAGAGAAAGCAAAGTCAGTGTGGGTGGCCCGGGCAAACGTTTGCCACCCAGGTTGCCAGTTGAGTAAGTTTAGATGGCAGCCATTCAAATTTCAGTCTTACTGTGGAGTGTTCAGTGAGTTAATGTTAAAGCTTCATTCTGTGCATCGTCTACGGGGATACTCCAGTACTTACAGCCCCTCCTCATTTCCTCTACTCCACCATGTGGGCTCGATCACCCATTATAAACCCAGAGCCCCACATTTTCTACATTGTACAATAATATCGACACACCCTTAATGTCCAGAACATTTGAGGGGGGAGAGGCAGGGGGACTCAGCCTGGTTCCCCCATATTTCATCTCCGAGAATGAAAACATGTGTGCTACTGTATTCACTCGGCACACAGCACATGTGACCACAAACACACACGAGCTGCACACATTCACACACGATCTTCCCAGGACAGCATGGACACAGTGTACGGAATATTAGAAATGTAATTTGTTATTGCAGATCTGAAATAAGGCTACGGGAGATCTAGAATCCCCTGTGACGGTGTGTGAAGGGTCAGGGATGATCCAACACAACACAATGCATTCACCACAATATCTAAAAATGATTACCATCACTTTGCGCAAACACAATTTGCATTTTGAGGGAAAATGACAAGATTTGAATCAAAATAAAACAAAGATAAAGATGATAATAAGTACATTGACTTACTTGACTTGACTTACCCTTCTGGACTGTAATCTACTGACAACGATTCATCTTGTATTTGTTTTAATTCACCGTCAACATTATTGACTCAACTGAGACCTTTCAATGCGCAGGAGGAACAAAAGTACACACAGTGCACTGCATAGTCTCATACTTAATTAATGCTAATGATTTAGTGCATCTGTTTGATTAATTGCATGGTCCCAGGCCCAGTCTGCACCTTCACACCTTCATTATTCAATCTCAACCACAGCAGAACTTGAGGTGGAAAAGTTTGACCGGTCAATAATGACGTAGAATTAATATGTGGTCGTTCCCCCACTGCATTCCCAGGTCCCGCTGTGTTTGCTCTGTATGCAGGGATCAGTGTGAGTGATAAGAGTGATGTGAGCAGTCGGGGGGGTCTCACCTGAAGTCTGCAGGGACACCGTTCCAGCCAGAGCCCACAGGGAGAGCAGCAGCAGGGCACAGTCCATCCTCAGAGCCAGGCCTCGGACGATATGAGGGAGGGACGCACACACACTGCATTTTTAAGGAAAGGGGGAGAACAAAGGGTGGGAGAGAGTACAAGGGTTGGGGGGGGGGAGTCACGGAGGGGGCAAGGCAGAGAGGAGGGTGTGTGTCGGGGGTGTGCGAGTGAGTGTGGGGAGGGGGGCACAGGCCAGGAGCACACAACATCTGGTTCGCGTTGAGGAGTAGAGAAGTTGGGAAAATTCCAGTCTGCAGGACCTTTCACCCATTTCTGTTGGGAGAGCAGGTGGGGGGGGGGACATAAACATAGCTGTTGACCCAACAAACAATAATAAACAAAAAAAACAGCAGCAAACAAATGAAAGATAAATGTGAGTGAGGTAAAGGAGGTGGATTTTACCTGATCTCGTGTTTCTACTCCAAACATGCAGCTTGGTGTGACTTGTGTTATCAAGACAAAGACCAGACAGACTCTTATTGAGCAATCGCTTGCTCTTCAGAACAAAATGTTCTCTGATGTTCATCAGCACTGAAGAATAAATCCCCACAAAAAGGAAGTTGTAATTTAGGAAGGTATAAAATGCCCATTAACAGTTTGAGAGAAGAAACGCTGCCATTGTTGGGCAAGAATTCACATTTGGAAGTGTTTGATTATCAAAGGAATGTACGCAGTGTAAACAAAAGAGGGAGGAAATCAAAACAAATCACACCGCGTACTAAAGTCGGGTTATTAGGTAGCAGAGCTGAAATTTGACATTTTTTGACAATTTGACTGATGAAAACTGGCTCTGATTTAAGATTCAAGCCACCAGAGCAACTCAGACCTAAAGCACTAGTCATGGAACACATGAGAGAGGCAGAGCAGTAGTGCATGAGAACAATCTTTTATTGGTGTTTTTTGGGAAATCTCAACTACATCCAAATAACCAGCGCCGAGTGGACTGGGCACCATGGACACCACTGATGCAGCAGGGCAGTTGGAGTTCACTAGATTCATCAGCCGCATCTGTGAGGATATTAGAGACTAGAATCCTGCCGGGAGAGCAAACAATCACTGATTGGGGGTGATAAAGGCTGAAAGAAGCCAACACGGAGCATATTGACAGTGTGCATCGTCCGTACACCGCTGAGGAACAGAAGAGGACGTCGTCGAGGGGGGAAAAGAAAGTCTGCAATGAGCATCGTGTTCAAGTTATTGAGCCTCTTCTTTTGAAATCCAAGGAGAAACAGGTGGCAGTAGTGTCCGGAGCAGAGGAGTGAGTCGTGTTGAGCGTCTGCAGGTCTGAGACGGGATGGAAATAACAGAGTGAGGGTTTCTCTTCTTTACATCCATCGGAATAGTCTCTCTGAGGAACAATGAATATCACAGACGTTTCAAGGTGCAACAGATCACGTTCATCCAACGAAAGAAAATAATTCAGTAATATAGAACAGCAATAATAAGAGGGATAATCATCATAATCATAACAATAATAATAATAGCAGTAATGGTACCTACTCACCATGGTCATTAAGGGGATTAAAATCACACTCTATTACTAGTCATCCCTCCCCCACGAACATAACATAGCGTACCATGGCCCTGTGCAGGTGATGTGGGTACACAGAGACGTTCATAGATACAGTATAAAGTAAGGAGTAATAATAGGAGTAAACAGTAAGGAAGGAGCAGTATTGAAAAAAGCACTACATAGCAACAAGCTTTGTGGATCAACATAGGAAATTTTGGCTTTTATTTCTCCCAGAAATCTGAGAAATTAACACCATTCCACTCGACGGGGGTTCTCGACCCGTCTCCTGGAATACATCACATACACAAAATAGTATAGGCCTATCCAATATACACATCATTCCTCCCCCTGCGGTAATGCTAATTATAGTGTGTTCATAAAGTACGGTAAAGTAACGATGTGCGTTTTACTGGGAAGGTTGGATTACTATTTCAGAATACATTACAACACTGAGATTTGACTTTCTCTATGTACTGTCCGGGTACAAGGGAGACACCGGGACCGGTTGTTCCTGGAGGAGTTGACTGTGAACGGGGGCAGAGAGAGAGAAAGAGAGCCTCTGGGTTGTCCATGCAGACAAAGAGAAAGGCGGATCGGGAGGAGCAGAGTTGCCCTGGGCTTCACGACGAGAGCGAAACACCAGAGAGGAGTTACAAAGCCCCTCCGCTGGGATCGAGGAGATAAGAGACACAAGTATGGACTCGTGAAAGATCCACCGATCTCACATGTACGGCCGAGGTATCAGGAATTTACGTCGGTGGAGTGAAGTCAATTCAAAAAGGGGGGAACACACATGACCGGACGAGACATGTGTTAGGATAATGCGGAGCCGTTTACATGTGGCTCTCATTCTGCCGCTCTCTCTCCCCCGTGCACGCCCATCCCCAGTGACAGAAACAGAACAGGAATAACCCAAAAAATTAAGTGCTCGAGTAAAATCCACAAAAATGTCAAACTATACGATTCTGAGATAATTTTGCTCTCTATATTACAATTTGTTACATGCGTCCTCGCCACTGCTGCTGCGTCCTGACTACAAGAATCAAGTTGAAAAATAACCATCGATGGCTGACCACCTGTGAAAACAGCTTCTGACTGGTCTATAATAAAAAGAGATTTACCATAGCCTCCCCCCGACTCTATGTCCCAGTCGTGTAGAAAATATACAAAATTATTCTCCAAATTTGCTCTCCCTCTAAATTTGTCATAAGTATTATAAAAATATACAATTCTCCAATAACAAAACTCTTAAAAGTCACATCTGTCATCTGTTAAATTATTCTCTCCATCCATGACTTTTAAGAGCTGACACCTCAACAAGACACCTGAGCTTCAATACACAAACCTTCTCCTCGTCTTATACATTCATCATCATCATAATCATCATCATCTTCCTCATCATCATTATCCTGACCCCATTCTGTCCATCGTGCAACCCCCCCCCCCCAAAGTTCAGTCTTGAATCCAGCTTATATTCCTCCTCTTCCTGATTCCGCTCCGCGCCTTCATCACTGATCAGCGAGACGGTTCTCGTATTTACTAAGGATGTTGCGGCAGCGACCAAGTTCCTTCCGCATCTCGGCCACTTCTTGTCGGAGCGCGGCGTTCTCTCTCTCCAGGTAGGCGGCGCGCACGGTGATCTGGTTCTCCTTGAGACGGCGAGCGTCTCGGGAGCGCTTCGCCGCTTCGTTGTTTTTGTACCGCCTGGTCCAGTACTTCTCATCCTGGAAGGGGAACAGACAGGACAGCACGTTGGGTACCTCAGCATCTGTCAGTGATCAGATCCTCTAAACCAAGCTCGATGAGGTAGAACTATGTCAATCGAAGGATCAATGAGAACTCAGAGTAATCCTGTTACTGGTAATGTGGGCGTTTGGCCATGAATGAGCGTGGGACATGTTCCTTTCACAAACCTCCTCCTCTGCACTGACTTAATGTCCGAGAGTAACTACAACATGCAACCAGCCTACATGGCTCCCATCCCACTGCTGAGGAAACTGCACACAGCTTCAAAACACACTGTTTGGTTGACTGTTGATTAATTCACACTTTTACTAATAATGTAAATGATACAGTTCTTAAAAACCTCTCAATAAGTCAAGTGTTTTTATGTTTATTTTAACTTTTTTAACATCTTTTTGTTTTTTTCCTCTGTGTTTATTATTGCTATGCATTTATTGTGCATTTGTAGCAAAGCAGTTTCCCTGCAGGGATCAATAACCTGTTAGTCATCCTGATTGTAAAATGTACCTAAGAATCTGCACAACAACAATTAGTCCAGAAACCTGTCATGCAACAATCCAATTGCAAAATGCCAAAAGATTTAGGTTAAAACTTCTCAAGTGAGTGGATTTGCTGCTTTTACTGCTTTTAGTTATATTACTCTATATTAAATATGTCTGGGTTTTGGACTGTTACCCACCCTTTGCTCTGATAAATTGAGGTTGGCATTGTATGCTGCTTTCTGATTACATTCTGGGTTTAAACTCTTGACTTGTGCCTTCAAATGACCAGGTCCTGACCTCAGATTACTTTTGCTCCTCACCCGTGCACAGAATTCTTTTGGTGAGAAGAGATCATTCACCTTCATGTTATCAGGCACCAGGATCTTGCGGGCCTTCTTGATCATTGGCTGTGGCTTGAGCTCCTCTTCGCTGAAGGAGTGCCTCCGGGGGTCGTAGTTATGCTGGCTGGGGCTGCTGGACATAGCCATGTCCGAAGTGTCAGCGTCAAACATTCCAGCCCCATCAGGCCCGCTGCCGTCGGGCGTCAGCAGAGGTGGACAGGAGGACGAGGAGGAGGAACAGGGTGACTCACACGACTCGTTCATACTCGTCTGACTCCCTGAAATTACAAGGAAAATATTTGTGTTTTAAATGCTTGTGAGTGGACTATATTTAAACAGCTATTGATTCTACTGTCAAACATTAAAGGCGCTGATGACAACAGGCCAGTGTGATAATGATAGGAACACATGAAGCATTTCACAGAGATGACCACCAGGTGGAGGCAGAGAGCTGTTAGTTGTAAATAACAAAAACATTCAATCAGCTTCCATGGACTGCACGGATTTCAAGCAAGACAATTTCAGGCAAGACTAATCAAACAAAAACACAAGTATTATCTAGTTACTTCCACTTTTTCAAAATATACTTCTATAACACAGATCAAATCTGCTGAAAAGATCTAATGTTCCAGAGGCCTTCCATACTATGTCCACATGCCATTGATATACAATGGAAAAGCTCGCTTTCACTGTATATGATTTATTACAAACATACAAAAGAACTGGCCATAATGGAAAATCAAAATCAAAACCATTGTTATGGTTCATTCATTCTGCATAAGGTCAAACTGCCTGTTGGAGAAAAGCAGAACTTAAGTCTTTATGTACCTGAGGATTTTGTGCAATCTCCTTAGCCACCGTCCAGAACCGAAAAACCAATACAGATATCTAAAAGCGGACGTGTTATGTAACTTTGCACCCCTCCCCTCAAAACTAGTTACTTTAAGTGGGGCCAATGAAGGGTTATACCTAACCCCACCCCCTTTAAAGGGATAGTTCACTGAAAAAGCGAAATTCACTCATTATCAACTCCCCACTGGGCCGATGATGTGGGGGGGGTGGGTGAAGTGTTTGAGTCAACAAAACACTTCTGGAGTCTCAGCGGTAAAATTTGTTAGAGCAGAATCCAATATAATTGAAGTCAATTGTGACCTAGACATCAGATGTAATAAATCAACAGAAACAACATTACATGCCTCCATACTGCTCCTGTGGTGTCATCCAAGTGTCTGCAAGACCCGACATTCAGATTCAACTCCATACGAGGTCATTTACACTGTGTTTTAAGCCTAAAGGTCAACTGGAAGTGACTACGCTGGCGGACGTTGGCACTTCCGACGTTCCATGAATGCACCTCGTAGGAAAATATCAGTGGACTTTTAGGCTAAAAACTTGGTGTAAATGACCTTGTTTCGAATCGAAAATGAATGTGGGGTCCTGCGAACACTTGGACGGCAACACAGGAGCAGTATGGACGCATGTTATGTTTTTCTGTTTACTTCAATTGTATCGGATTCGGCGGCTACAAAGTTTACCCCTTGAACTCAAGAATTGTTTTGTGGACTCAAACACTTCGCCCACCCCTCCATCAGCTTACTGCTGAGTAGATAATGACTGAATTTTCATTTTTCAGTGAACTATCTCTTTAAGGTTCAATGCACATCATTGGAATGACTTCTCGTCCCTAGAGAGGAAAAACACTCCCCTTAATCCTTCCTATAGCTGTGTACACCAAAAGACCAATCAGCATCTTTCCTGTTAATATAGACATATTCAACAGAATAAAATCAATCCACACTTTAGACTTAATTTAAAAGTTATCTCAACTTATGAAAACACAATATATGGTGAAAACAGGGCACAGTGGTTAAAGCTCAGGAATAGATGAAGACATCCAAGGATATCAACACCACAACACAGACGCCTGAACAATGAGCATCAAAACAATCTAATCGAAACCCGAAGACGTTACGCTCCTCGAAGATGATAATTAAATCAGACTGACGATGTGGAAACCCCATGAGCAACATAAAAGGAGCATAATAAGTCCTCAAGTAGAAGGAGGAGCTGGCAGTTTTTTGGTTGGAAAAACCATAACCCAACCCCTCTATCTATGATACTGTACATGTGGCCACCTGCTTAACATCTTATCTGAAGAGCCATAAGCAGCGATCACATGGCTAAAGGCTGAGTAAGGACCAGGTAATATGAGGGCATGTTCTCACACCAGCTGCTCACTACAGTGCAAACTGTTCCTACATGATGTTCATCTGCTCCACAGCGACAGTGCCACCATAACGCTAACAAACAAGCAAGAGGGCTTCTCCAAGAGGAAGTCAAGCATCCTCCCTACAACAAAATATAATATGGAATTTGGTTTGGAGGGCAACGAGGTATTTATATTCTCTACCTGTGACTAAAACCAGAAGGTTTAAATTATTCATCCCTGCTTAAACCCAACAACCCAACCCCCTCTGCGCTTTATTAGAAAGCTCTGGAACGCAGACCTGCAAAGTAGATTTAGTGCAATTTTGTCAACGTGTCTTCAACCGTCAGAGAGCTTGAGGGCTTTTTCCCCGATGAGAAACGGTCCATTATGTCTTTACATACTTTTCAGGACTCGTACAACAGCATTCCAAGAAGAAGGGAAGCCCGTGAGAACGTAAATTGTATTCCTGGTCTATCTTAGGTAGTTAAAATGATTAAATGTTGTCAGATGTTGTTTGGTTTAATATTTATGAATTAGATGTTGTGTTGATGCCTCTGTAATACTACAGCTTCTCTAGTCTTAAATCGCGGGAGATGAGGAGAATTACAACATTGGCAAAAATCGCCTCAGCCCAGAACTTATAGACTCAACAGTATTTCGTTTTTAAACAGCATTTTTGTGATAAGTGTCACAAATCTTTTTATGTGAATAAAAGACTTGATACAAAACGGGTTTTAATCTGATTTATGGTGCCTTATCATGCAATATAAAGTATTTATCAGAACGTGCACTTTGTCGCGGACGGGCTGAATTGAAGGTTATGCATCAGTATCCCACTCGGTATAAAAGCCTCCTCTGGATATCAGTGCGCTTCATGTCATTCAATCGGGATCAAATGTTCGGTTTGAAGTCCAGCAGCACAGGGAAACTCTTCCTGTTGCTTCAGTGTGTCTCCTCCCCTCCCCCGTGGACTCCTCCTACATGTCTGGTGGCCCTGCCTCTAGTCCTCTCACTCCAGTACTCGCTGCACGTGTACTGACGCGTGCACATGGCTGTGGCGTGTGAAGTGGGGAGAGATTTAAAGACACGCAACCGCAAACACTCCACACACACTCCACACACACACACAATCTCTCTCTCTCTCTCTCTCTCTCTCTCTCTCTCTCTCTCTCTCTCTCTCTCTCTCTCTCTCTCTCTCTCTCTCTCTCTCTCTCTCTCTCTCTCTCTCTCTCTCTCTCTCTCTCTCTCTCTATCTGTGTGCTGCTGCGACCCTGCTGCACATAAATAATTGGCTGGGAGTGAATGCTGATTGTGTTGTGCTGCAGAACACTGATCACATGCCAAACTAAGACCAAACCTCCTCGTCAACCCTAGGAGATTGACTCATCAAATAGCTCAGGGCTAAGCTGCACGTTTCTGTCCTTCACCTCTCTCAGGCTCGTTTCTCCACATTTCCCCGATACCAACTTTGAACCCAGTGCCCTGCTGCAAAGTGAAAAGTACATTTCAGCCGGTGTTTAACAGCCATTTGTGAACTCTGTGTTTTCTCTGTCCGGTTGACTTTGCATCTAGCGCCATGTGACTGTATCTGCTGCCTTCAGGTTGACCCCACAGCACAGAATAATGCTTTGTCAACATGGCAGAATAAACTCAAAGAGGAGTTGAAGTTGTGAATAAATAGCCCATGGGAACATTTCAAACACCACATAACCTTGATTGCATCTCAAACAATACTGGATTGTAGGGTCTACTGGTGTCATATCAGTAGCAGGGGACTATATGTCTCTTGCGGCTTGTCAACCTCCATGATATTGTTGTAAAACCTTGAAGAATGACATGTCCTTGTTCATCTTTTTGCCCCCTGGTTCAAATCTATTCCCTCTAGATCAAAACATTCCATGTCATTGAAACTCACCATGCAGACAGTCGGTTCCTCCTGCCAGGCTCTGCGGCTGGGCCACCTCCAAACCAATGAGCGATGGGGAGGAAGAGGGCGAAGAAGACGAGGAGCAAGCTGGGGACGAGGGTGGTAGGCACTGGGAACTTTGGCTGGGCACGGCTGATGGGGAGCTCTGTGAGGGGATCTGGGCCGAACTGGAGCTATTGTTGTTATGCATGGCGCCCATTCCGTTTTCGGTGAGGAACTCCTCCAAGTCCATGTACTGCAGCTGGAAGAGGCCCCCATCGGCAGGCAGTGTGCGATCCCATAAGAGAGGCCCCAGGAACTGGTTGAAAGGTCCTCCTCCGTTTCCACCACTACCACCACTACCACCACTACCAGCACTACCAGCAGCACCACCACCAACGCCATTACTGTTATTACTGCTGACTATTCCACTGTTGTTCCTCGTGGAGTCCTCATCCAGTTCCGGTCTGTCTTTATCTGCCAGAGAGAAGATTCATGGTTAGATCAGGATGAAGATGAAGACAAACAGCTTTGGTGTCATTTCATCTTTAGTAACACAAAGTTCCTCTGGTAAAGGGAGGCTAACACAAACTCTCCATAGTCAGATAGAACTAAATGAGGCGGCAGGTCTATCCATAAGATGCACTACTGCAAAATCTGCCCCGCTTTCTATCTCCCATTCACACTCACAGATGGACCAGATGGCAGCTGAATTGCGGCATTAAGGGGGAGCTGAAACCAATTTGTTGTCATAACATATACGTAAGCTCCTCAGCAAATCTCACAATGGCTGAAGATAAGTTTTTGGCAAACGGGAGCGGCCAGGACGCATGCCCGCACAGAACTCCAGCTGAACCAAAACATGTTATCGCTCTGTGTAATCTGGATCTTAATTTGAGAGTCGCTGCAGGGATTATAATCCAGGTGACTACTCAAGAGGATCACGGGGGAGTCATCACGAACATGTGGGATGGTGAATCATTTTTGTGTAAAAATATGCACCAGGAAACATGACAAATGCTGTTTGTTATATAAAGTGCTACATGTTTGTATTGCAGTAGCAGTGGGTGGAACGGAGAGGAGTATGACTTATTCAGAATCTGCCATCGGATTGATATTGGAGGTGGACTGTGTCACGTGACAGTGGTGCACATTCAACATAAACAACAATGTGACAACTCATCCACTTTCTCACCTTTTGCATCACTGGGGTTTTTTAAACGCTGGTCCCCCTTCATGGGGTGCTGCAGGAGGGACTTGAGCCCCGCCATGGGGTTGACGTGGCCCCCTGTGATGGAGCCTGCAGGCTGGGTGCAACTTCCAAACTGTGGGCTTGCGCCGGCTGGGAGGTCGGGGGTCGGGAGCTGAGAGAGCTGCCTGGACATCCTGGACCAGACGGGGGCGCAGAGAGACACCCGAGGGGGGGGGGGGGGTCACTTGGAAGGGGGCGAGGGGATCCGAGTGGAGCACCTACCAATGGGACAAGTAGGCTGCTGGATGACTCTGCATGTGTTTGCAGGAGGGGTGAGGGAGGGGAGAAGGGGGGAGTGCGGAGAGAGACATACGTAGTTGTGAGAAGTGTTCATTTGGAATAGAGCAACCATTGTACTGTACAAGTATACGAGCGGTGCACCCATGACAGTTTTATGACACTTTGAAACTTCAATGAAATCGTACACAACTTTTACCTTCGCTCTTGTAGTTGCGGGTTCCTTATATGCACGCAGAAATATTCTCATCGAAGTATTCCATCGCAGCCGAGAGTTGTTCAAAGTGTGCAGGGGATCGGGCTGTTATTCTCAGGAGGAGCGGAGTGGGAGGAACACTCACACCATCCGAGGAGAAACACTCTCCACAGAATATAGCACTTCTTGCAAAGGCGTGAAAAATGTCACCGAGAGAAAGGAGAGGGAGAAAAATGTCTCAATTAAAAAACTTGTAATTGTCCAAAGCTCAAAAAACAAGACTCAGCAAAAAAAAAAATGTTGCCAGGTGAACGCTCCGTCAAAGCAAAACAATGTGAGAGGATCGGTGTGTACAGAACAACACGCACAAACACGCACAGCGGCTGAGCTGGTCAGATGACAAGTTGGATTGGTGTTTGTCTGCTCAGTGCTGTCGGGTTCTGCTGTCCGTCCGTCGGGAGGAGGAGGACGAGGAGGAGGAGGAAGAGGAGGGGGTCGTTTCCTCTTTCTCTGTCTGTACTTTCGTGCATCCGGTGGATCCAGTCACGGGCGCACGGGCTCGGGGGTTTGTGTCTGGGGCCGCTCGACGTCCACGTACGACCGTGTCCTCTCTCTCCCTCCCCTCACGCGCGCGCGCTCACTCCCTCAGCTGGAACGGACACGGGCGGCTCACGTGACGTCACGCCTCTCGCGGAGGCAGCCAGCGGAGCGGGGCGGCGGGAGGGGGGCGGGGCTCCCGCGGCTCCGGTGCACATTATTTATGAGACACACCCACCTCCCCGTGCCACATGTCGAGGAGCGGCAGCTGTTTGTTTTGTCTGACAGGTACAGACGGTGCCCGCTCCCGGTCAGTTCACCGCCCCGGCAGATAAACATGTCACCGGGGCTCTGAGAGGGGGCCCACGTGCACCGTCCCCTCACAACTCGCCCCTGTCATGCCCATGACTAACGTGTTTACGTTGAGGATTTCTGCCTCAGCGCGCTGCCCCTCGCTATTAGAGCGTGGTTCTGGCCTGCTGTAATAATCGGGGAGTGCTGCATGGCTTTTCCAGTTTCCTTGTAATCCACTGAAAACGTGAGCGCGCTGTTTTTTCAGGCCTCTGCACGTTGCCTCGCGGCGCACAATAGCTGCTGCCGCTCACGTGTGTCAGGCACGCGGGGAGCAGGTCCTGGCCGATCGCGGCTGCGGCTCCCATTGGACGCCGCGGATTGTCGCTCCGCCCACGACGCGCGGCGATTGGGCAAAAATAGGTCGAGCAAACCCGCCCGCTCGGGTTCTCCCCGTGCATGCCCCTGCCGCGTGAGAGAAGTTCGAAACACAAAAAGCGCGAGTGCCGTCTGCTCCAGCGTACAGGTGCAGAGCACATGCAAAACAGTGCGCGCCGCAGGAATTCACCTCCTCGGTTTGTATGCAAGAGCTGACAAGTAAAGAGCTGGCAGACTCCATGTCATCACACCGCTTCAGAGGGTCGTGGATGAATATTAAGCACTAAACATGAATGTTATTTTATCTGTGCTGTCAACAAGGGCTCCAGAGACACCCAGCCGGGTTTATTTTTTATTAGACTGTAATTACCAACACTGCTCAAGCAGCTGTAAGTATAAATCATATTTTCTGAGTGTAAACCAGAGACACGCACTTTTGGCTTTAATATCACTATAACACATCTTATATACCAACTCGTGTTACTTTTGGGTCTGACTAAATCATAACATTGTGGTTGATGTCACCCGTGAAAGTATGAAAAAACTAAAATGCAGCTGTATTCTCTATCATAAAACCCCTGAATTTGAATCACAGGGCGAGATTAGACTAACAAATAATCTGATTTTCTAATCCAATTAATTTATACTCTTCAATACAATTGAAAAATGACATGTTTTGACTATCATTCTTTTATCACAAGGCTGTTTGAGTGGCTAAATTTAACTGCGCATTAATTACTCACTGGTTCTCAAGCATTGCTTTTGCTTTTATGCCATTACTGTTGTAAACACCAGCAGGCACACAGTTCATACACACTCTCTCCCTTCTTCTCCCTGTCAGTGCAAAATCCATGTGACTGCCTCACCAGGCCAAGAGTACAGTACGATGGGGTGCTTACTGCCACCTTGTGGGCCTAGGAGGGAACTTGTACAGAGTTATTTATCCCAAGCAGTGATATTAAATATTGTGAATCTAAATGATGGAAAATTGTGAAATTATCATGGAGAAATCTGCCCAATAACAGGGATGCCTTGAATGAAATTTATTAGTATATCAACTACATCCTGAAATTCATTTAATCCACAGAGTGATATGAAATTCACATAGGACATTAAGCTATATATAGCATTGTGAAACTTCAATACTGACTTTGGTAACAGTTACATCTTACTTGTGTTAGGTGACTAGCAGTTTTGTATCATATTCTGGAGATTGCAGTAGGTTACTTTGAATCAGAAAAGAAAGGAAACAAATGATTACACTTAAGGTTTATTCATTGCTGAAATATAATCAACTACTAACTTCTCAGTAAATAATGTGATAGAAATCTACTAAAAACTATTATTTTTCTTTAGAAGAAAAAAAAACAAAGGCTTGACAGGGGTATGACAATTTCATATGTGAATAAAGTGACAAAATGTACTTAAAACTTATTTTTCTTTAGAAGAAAAAAAAAACAAGGCTTGACTGTAAGAATATGATTGCAACTCAGCAAAAAAGTAAAAAGGTAAAAGGGGTTAAGTATAAGATTGGTATGAAAACTGATTGGGTTACACACAAATACATGGAATATTACTTTTGTTTCTATCATGATAGGTCCATGTCTTTAACACGCCGTGAAGTACAGTAGAAATAATCATTGCTAAAAAGAGCATACAAATAACATGAGATAAACATGTGTTACAGTCCACTTGTTTAACCAGTTCTTAATCTCTTGGTATAAAAGCTAGGAATATCTCAAATAAATGCAGTAAAGTGAACATAATAAGCAAGGCGTTAATAAGTTTCTTCATTTTGGCAGGAGAGGGATCCTTGTAATGCTAATTACCAGCAAATTTGACATTTTATCTATATGTGATTAAATCACTAGGGAATATAGAGTAACTTTTAAATCAAGTTTTACACTACAAACTTTCGGGGATATACTGAATAAACCATCACATACTGTAGGAGTGATTTTACAACCTCAGCAAAAAACTTGACCAGAGAACAAACATGCACAGACAAACTATCAACAAAGGTCTTTGTCTCCATGTCCCTACTCCTAATAAATGCACTTTACATTTAAAAAAATTCCTCAGAGCCTCTACGTGAACAACAACAAGACAGAGTACACAGCAGAGACGTTTATCATACAGCAAAATGTAGCAGGGATTCTAGTTATGGGAAAGATAGATACATTAGCAGGTCATTTCAACTAAACTTGTCTAGTAACTGCACAGTGTCAGCCAAGCATAGTGTCAATGCACTTAAGGGGTTAATGATCCTATGCAAACAGTCACGTCTTTAAAGACATCTTCCAATATAAACTGGAAGAATATCTGGTGATATTTTATTGGATGCTCTACAGTAGTTGTTAACACACTCATTCTAAAAGTCAGCAGAAAACATGTCAGTCAACAGAGACACGAGGCGTATTCTCCTCAAGGCAGTGGATGCCTTTTCATGTCCCTTTTTCTCTCACCTTCTCATTTTAAACCTGAAATATCCCTCTTTTATGCCAATATTCAGATGCTAAGTGGTTCAGTATCTGTATGGTTCCTGTAGGAGTGGCATCTCCTCCTGACCCTGGAAGGCCTCTCCCTCTCCTGGTCTTTTTAAAAGCCTAAGCATCGTATCATCACCTCGCTGAAGTCCTTTAGCCCTGCGGCGGCAGGACACCTTGTGCCTGTGGAGAAGTGTAGCATTCCAGAAGCGAGCAGAGCAGCGTCGACAGGAGAAAGTCCCTTTAGCACGATGGGAGGCCCGATGGACAAAGGCCGCCAAGGGCCCATGAGACTGCTTCCCACATACACTGCAGCTCAGTCGCTCCTGAGTGGTCGAGACTTTTTGTGAATGTTTAACTGCCATGTGGACTAGAAGTCCCGCTTTGCGGGAAAACACAGAATTGGGGCATATAGGACAGCCAAAACGTTTCACAGGGACTTTGAGTGATGACAGGATCTGCACCTTCATCCCCCCAGTGTTGACAAGCTTGTACCCACCACCACCTGATCCTCCTCCACGCCTAATTGTCAAACGAAGAGAGCCTTGCTTTTTATTCAACTGCCCTCTTATTGTACAACTTATCTTTCTCTTCTTTTTGCTTCCATCATATCTCACTAAATCTTGGGAATCCCATTTATTTTCCCTCCAATCTCTCCTGTCGGACTTTTTTTTTTTCTTCTTGAATCGTCTCATATCATCGTTTGATAACTGGTTGCTGCAGTCAAGGTGTTGGTGGGACTGGGTGTCTGACTGATGATGGAGATGATGGTGGGAGTGATGATGATGGTGATGCAGATGATGATGTTCAGTAGAGGGCAGTTCCGTAAGCGGCTGGAACGGGGCTGTGGTGTGAAGGGTACGGCTACGGGATCCAGCTGGGTATATGTGCTCTCCTTTCACCCCAGCTGGGGAATGTGGATGGTGTGGGGGCATGATTGTGGAGTTTGGAGGCAGAGGCTGCGAATAAGATGGAGCATTTGAGGCTGAAGGCTGGGCTGCTGCAGCATCATAAAAGAGGGGGGAGTAACCACCCGGAGGTTGTGGGGGTGCCTGTTGGTGGCTATGAGTCACAACACTGTGACTCTGTCCTCCATGACCCTCTGCAGAAGGAGCCAGCTGTAGCAGGACATTGGTGGCAGCCTCGCTCTCTGATGTTGACTGATTAACATCACTCCCACCTCGGTTGTCTCCAGACAAACTACTGCCTTCTTGTGGGTTAGATGTTTCAGCACGGGTCATCCCATGCTGTGACTGCCTGTGTCTTGTGAGGCTATTGGAGTAGGCAAATGCTTTCCCACATACCTCACAGCAGAAGAGCTTTTCCCCCCCGCCTTCATGAACCGTCTGGTGGTGAGCAGTCAGATGGAAATGATGGCGGAAAGACTTCCAACATATAGCACAGGTGTACAGTCGAGGTGGAGGTGGGGCTTGTGGTTGGGGTGGGGGTGGAGGCTGGGGGTTGGGGTCTTGAGGCTTGACATCTTGAGAGTAGGGGTAATAGGAGGAGGTGCTTGGTGCTTGGTTCTGGCTCCTTTCCTGGGCCACGCTACATTGAGGGTTTGGGTTAAAGCTGTTAAGGCTCTCCGGAGCTGGTGTTGTGGGCACCTCTTCCAGCTCCCCTTTCTGGTGGAGTTTGCTGTGCCTCCTGAGGCTCTGGGAGTAACCAAACTCTTTTCCACAAATGCTGCATTTATAATTCTTTGCCCCAGAGTGGACTGTTTGATGCTTGCTAAGGTGAAAAGCCTCTCTGAAATACTTTCCACAAACAGTGCAGTGATGGGGCTTTTCTCCAGTATGGATGCGGTCATGCCTGCGTAAGGTCTCACGGCGTGCAAATCCTTTGCCACAGACACTGCAGAGGTGAGTGCGTGGGAGCCCACTGGGCCCCATTCTGGGGGTGTACTGCCTACGTTTGGGGGGCTGTCCACCAGCTGCAGGATCTTTCTTAGCTCTGGGTTTACGCGGCCGTTTTGGTTTGGAAGTAGGATTCTGTGGGTTACTGCTCATAGCCTCCTGGCTCCCACCACCTCTGAAATTCTTATCCATACCAGAGGTGGATGAAGGTGAGCCCAAAGGACCTAAACCAAGACCACCTAGCAGACCTCCTATGATGTCTCCCCTATCATCCCCTCTATTTCCACTGTTACTAGCTGCTGTTATCGCAGAGATTGCATTATTGACAGAGCTAGTGACATCATCCTCTGAGTCATCCAGTAGAGAAGAAAGGGGCAGGTGGGGCTGTTGCTGAGGATGGTGGTGCTGCCCGTGGCTCTGTGAATGTGGATGCAGTGTTGGGGCCAAGGGTGCCTTTCTCAGAGCTGGGCCTGGCATCCCACTTCCACAGGGGGAGGCACCAGAGTAGCATGGAGATGGATTACCTTGAGAACGGTGGTCATCATGGTAGCCTGTGTAACGATTCCGAGAGTAGTCAGTTGGGTATTTACCATCTGTTCTGTCCCCTTCATTTGAATTCCCTCCCCTTCCAGACTGAAACAGACCATCACATCCTAAACCTGATTTTGGTTCTCCTTCCCCCACAATGATAACACCATCTTCTTCCTCAGTTTTCCCATAAATAACCCCTCTATTGCTCTGATAAGTCCCCCCTCCTCCGTTACCTCCTCCGCCTCCTCCCCCAACTCTCTCCTCACCATCAGCTCCTGTCTTGCTGCCCCGTTGTTTAGGTCCCCTACCGGGCTTGCCGCAGGTGCCTGAGGCAGCATGGTTGAGAAGAGATGTGCTCTCACGGAAGGCACGGCCACAGGCGGGACATCGGAAAGGCTTTTCCTCATGTATCTTCTCATGGCGTGTCAGTGACTCTCTACGATTAAAAGCCCGAGAGCACGTGGAGCAGCCATATGGGCGGGCTGAAGAGTGTAAAACTCCATGTTGCAGGAGGTGCCCTTTTTTCTTAAAGGCTTTGCTACAATCAGGGCAATGGAATACTTTGTCTGGGCTAGAACAAGAATTGGATGAAGGTTGGATAGTTTCTTGGGTCGAATGGGGAAGGCTTGGGTCAGACTGTGTTTGATCCTGTGCTTTAATGTGAATAGGGTTTGGCCCAGTATTGGTACTAGTGTTAGAACCTGCTGCGGTTGGCTCATGCATGCGTAAGTGCCTGCGAAGGCTTGAAAGGTGAGGAAAGCTTTTGGCACACTCCCCACAGCTATAAAGGGGCTCTGTCTCTGACTCTGTGGGGTTGGGCTGCAATAAGCTCTGGTTATCAGATTTAGAATGGTGAGAATCATTAGTAACCAGTACTGAGGCAGCAGTGGAAGAGGGTGCAGAGGAAGAGGAGGAAGAAACAACGGATGAAGATGAAGATGACGAAGCAAGAAGGGATGATGGGTCTCCACCCATATTTGACATACCAACCCCACTCCCAATTAAAGCTGGTGGCTGACCATGACTTAGTCCTCCATTACTACTAACACTGGGATTACTGTGGCTGCTGTGCCCATGGCTGCTGCTGCTATTACTATTGTTTTCAGATTTTCTCTGTGGCAAATAACCAGCCATAGCTTTCTTTCTTCTACTGCTGTGGCTACCACTGCTACTACTTCCACCTCCAGTACTTTCCCCTTTACCATCGTCCTTACATAAGGATAAATGAAGGGGGAGATGGAGGGGCAAACCTGCTTCCTGCTGCATTAGAGAAGCTATCTGATTTGAAGAAAGTACAGGGATGCCCTGAAAGTCAAAGCCACTGAGTGATGAGGGTTGGGGGCCAGGGTGAAGCGGGTGGTGAGGATGAGAATGAGAGTGAGGGTGAGAAAGGGTATGAGGTGGAAGCTGCTGCTGCTGCAGGGGAGGCTGCTGTGGTGTGTGCTGTGGCTGGCTAGAAGAGTGGCTATGTAAGTGAGAGGAATGCAAAGCAGGAGGCGGTGCGAGGCTAGTGCTAGGCTCCCCACCAGTCTGACTTAAACCAATGCCTAAGTGATTATGGGTTCCCTGTTGAACAAGAAATTGCTCTAAACTAGAATTAGCAGGGACCCCAGACAGGAAATACTGATTAGCAGCTAACATGCAACTAAATTGTTGGTGAAGGCTGCGTGCATCAGACTGGGCTCCAACTAACTGGTGTCCCAAAGAGCTGACTGCACTGCTGCTGGAGGGGTTATTAGAGGTGGCCACGGAGGTTGAAGGAGAAGGAGAGGAGGAGGAGGGACCAGGTGATGCTTGGGGAACAGAGAGGCCAGGATGCAGAGGAGGAGGGGGTGGAGGTGCTGATGTTACTAATCCTCCTAATCCCCCAGCACTCCCACTACTGCTACTACCCCCAGCAAAGTGCTCAAAGCGGCCTACACTTGGGTGTAACTGCTCCTGTGCTAGTGCTGCCTCAGACGGGTGGAAAGAGCGCAAGAACTGTGGGTAGACTGAAGAATGGCTTGAGCTGCTGCTGCTCATCTTGCTTGACTTTGAACGAGAGCTTTGAGATGAAGAAGGCTGTTGTTGTAAAGGTGGGGGAGGAGGGGCACTCATCTTGGCAAAAATGGAGGCAGAATCAGAAAAGGCGTTACCTCTAGACCCCTGCAGGGGGCCCAAGCCAAGTCCAGACAGAAGGGCTCCAGAAGATTCAGCCTGCTGATGCTGCTGCTGCTGGAGTTGATGCTGGTGAAGTTGCACTTGCTGTTGATGCTGAAGTTGTCGATCTAAACCAAGGCCTTTGAACTGGTGGGCCTGGTGCCCACTTAACATCTCTATAATGTCCAAATTATACTTTCCAAATTGGAACATTTCCCACTCACTGGCACATGGGGGTGCAGGGGCCAAACCTCCAGCTCTAGGAGCGGCCAACAATGATAACTGACTGGTGAACGACAAACTTTACCCAAAGGTTGAGTTATGCTACTTTTTCAGAACTACTCGAATGTCACTTTAAATCTAAAATTCCTTTCTCCAGATTGTTTACTTCTGGTGCTGCTACTCCCACTTGATCATCCACGGCCTGCACTCTACTTCCAAAACGAGTGGGGTAGCCAGGAAGAAGAGTTTATGATCAAAGGGTAAAGTGTCTTTTTGACAAGTAGACGAGTTCCACCTAATTTCAAAATTGCTTAGAATAGCTTTATTGAGAAGCAGTTCTTGTTGCCTTTGAGTTACAGCGTTGACATTTTCCTTCATATATGCAAGTTTCCTCATCCGTGTTCAGCGGAGAAGCTCTTAAAGCTGAAAGAAAACAAAATTCAAACAGACACGACAGTCATAGAGGGGAACAGTGCTATGATTCATAATACTTTACTTACTATGCATTCAATAGCAGGTTAGAGGCTAATAATTGATTGTACTGGCTTACTTGATCTATTCTGCTATTTGCCTGGCTCATACTTCTTATTGTCGTGGGCCAGTACATATATTTATGTTGGGTGAAGACATACATATCTCATCAGTTCAAATCTTAATCTTTTATAATAACTTACCATGATATCAGACCTGTTGCCAATTCTTTTTTTATCAGTACTATGGAGGCAAAAGTTATTTTCAACATTCTTATTGTTTATACATCTAGCTCTTAATGGCAGGTTTCGGTGCTTGTATTTATCCAGTACCACATATGTATTGGATGAGACTATGGCAAAACATAATGAGGCATGGCAGTCTTGGATGAAAAAACACATTATACAGCAGAGGTTTCACTTTTGGTAAATTGCAGGTGTATCTGTATGTGCCGGCTAATTTGGATTATGCCCACTCTACTTAAACTGATGGAATCCCTGCTACATTTGACCACTACATTAGATGACTAATTGTTATTACTTCAAGGAAGTTCACTCTTTTCCTACGTGATAACAGAAAAACACACAAGCAAATATTAAAAAAATGCCATTGCCAACTTAAAGCCGTTATTGAACACTTCTCAAACTAAAATCTGTGTTTCAAATAACATAAGGTTAAAAAAAGACTGGCTACATTGCACTCTTGAATTTTCTTTAAAATATACTTTTGTGGCTTTTATAGTTTTACTGATTCACATTTTGATAGAACCAATTATCACAATGGTAGAGACTAGAAACATCTAGCTTCCCTTCTCATATTTCTGCATACCTCAAATTGGAACAATGTCAGTCCCTTATCCAGGTTTTCCATTTCAGCATAAACACATTCATTAGTCATTAGTGTTTAACTTGACGTCAGGGAGAAGCAAATGCGGGTCTACCTGTCCAGCAAAAAAATGTTAATTATGTTCATACGATGCTTAGGCAAAATGTTTTTTGGAACCCTCAAGTGCACCATATAGGCACCTTTGAATGTTTCACCATTGACTCTTCTCCATTATTTTTGCAGTTTATTACTAGACAGACCAACACGCTCAACACGGTACAATATTGAGTCCACTATAAAACTGTCAGTTTCCTTTTTAGCATAGAATCAGTGGACATAGAACGAAGATCTCTCTTCTTTTGTTTCATAGATGTCTTCCAAGGACTATTTGCAGTGGGCATAATGGCGGATAATTACAGTGTCATTTGCTGTTTATTACCTTACCATGGGTCAAGAGGATGATTTATCAGCAGATATTAAATTAAATCCATTCAAACTGCACATACTTAAGGCTAATTACAGTCCATATTTGGACAATGGTTCGTTTTTATTTATATTCATAGCACTTAGCTGCATTGTTGCTACCTGTTCAGATATTAAACCGATCTTCTCTCATGAGCAATAACTATTAAGAAGAATTATAACTCATCTGACACCAACTACCAACAATATGAAGAGGTTAAATATAAGCTATTTAACTATAGAGCCACTTTTCATCTGCAAAAATGGCGAGGAGAGCAGGTCTAACTGTTGCGTTAAGTTGCGAGTTGTTTGATGCCCGTTGGGATAGATTGTTATTCTCCGAATGAAGCTCCTTGAAGTGCACTGGCTACAGTAGCATCACTCACTTTTGAATCTCGCTTTGCTCACCTCGTGAAAATCTTACCGTTTCCTCTGATCGATGCGATGAAGCTGGGGGGCAGTGAGCTCCTCTGGCCGATGCGGGAGAGAATCTATCGTGTGTTCGGCCGCTTCTCATGTTACCGTAGATCAGCGATTCCTGCAAAGAAGGGCAGAAAAACATGCTAAAGAAAAACACTCATGTGAATCCCCACTCCGCTGCACAATGTAAACATTAGCAGTGCGTTCCGGGCGCAAGTAATAACGGACGCACTTGAGGCGGCATCCTGAGACATAAACATTGCGAGTGTGGGGAAAAAAGGAAAAACATCGGAAGCGCTCGAATGCAAAAGTTCGAGGTTTCTCCTCGTATCATATTCACACCGTCTCCCCGTGTTTAGCAGCCTGGCGCCGCACACACGCAGTCCACAAGCCCCGCACACAACCGCCGCGGCTGCCGCTGCTGCTGCTGCTAACGTTAGCCGTCGACCCGAAACCGCTACATTAAAAGCTTGCAGGCGGCCGCTAACATCACGACGCCCGCGCTAGCACGTACATCTGCGAAAGTTGTATTAGCGGGGGATGTTTACCTTCGCGTTCCGGTGGCGGGAGCACGGTTGCGGATGGATGAGGCCTGTCACGCCTTCTTCTGCTGGCCGCCTAGCTAGCAGTCGCCGCTTCCATTTCTGCGTGCTGTTTTCCAGACGTTAGCCAGAGCCATTTTCAGTGATGCTGAGCTCGGTGCGCGCTTCCACCGCAGAAATCAACGCCGTCGGGCTCCGCAGCTTCCTCCTCGACACTTCATCTCGACAGGCGGCGCCGGCGGGAGCTGTTCGGCCGAAGCTTTCGACGGCCGCGAGGGATTTGGACGCTCGGTGGCAATATTTTTGGGTAAAAGTGAGTGACGTGTGCTCCCTTAACATTGGTCCTTTCCGGCCCTTGTAATATTTCCGGGTAGCAGCTGTGGGGCTCACGACGGATTCACCGTTTGGTTGCACGCTGGGTTAAAACGAGGGTCCGGTAATGGTGCACATTTACACTCACACACTCACGCACACACACACACAGCACCAAGTCCAACACAACGACACTACACAACACAACAAAACACAAAACAACAGTCTCTGTGGGAGGTTAAGGACTTTTCTCCGGGCTGTCGTGGCAGATTCCCCGCGGGCCTTTGATGCTCTAGGGAAATTATATATGCGAACTCTAACTGTTACAAAATAAAATAGGTTTGAAAGAAAAAATACAAGATATTTAGTGAAACATTTTTAATAAATGTCTCCAATAATATTTATGCAGGTGTGACACTCAATACGATAATAACCATACAGCACAGTTTAAGACAGTGTCGTTAAGTGAGGATAAATCAAAACCGATTTTATTAATTTAAAAGTTAATATCAGTTAACTCTATAATCACATTTGACACATATGCCTTCAATTTATATTTGCTATGACAAAACTTTGCCTTTTTCAACAGAACCAGTTTTTCTGGTATTCAAACTAAGTTGTTTCTTACTCCACTGCATAACCTGTAAAGTTAGCTCCCAGGCAAATTATGATTTACATATAAATATATTGTGGGTTTATAAAATATGATGTACTTAACATTGAAAGTTTAAACTACATGACAGTAACACTCTCTTTCTCAACCCACATTAGTAAACTGCTACCGATATATAAATGCATCTGTAATAACAAACCAACAACTGTATGAGCGGCTATAAATATGTACGATTACATATTTCTTATTTAATTAACAATATCACTGCAGGACCTTTATTAAAAATGGGACATTTATATTTTAGCAATATTGCTTCTTATATATCTTATATATCCTTTTGCTTTATGACTCTGGTTGTATGTTTGGGCTCATTCTCATCCTGCAGAATTGTGGGAGCAACCAGAGCCGAACATCTCAACATCTTCAGGTGCCTCAAACGTTTGCACAGCCCTATACACAGCCCTATAGGTACATGTTAAATGTGCAACGTCTGCATAATGAACTGCGTCGTCTGGGTGCGCTTGCCGAGGAAAAAATTGTTGTTGTGCTGTCACATGCCAGACCTCCAGGGTGTGACCCCCTTAGTGTGAATATTATTTTCAATAAGTCATAAGTCAGTCTGCGTTGATATATGCCTCACAGACATATGTATAAAGTATATACTGTATAAATGAATTGAAGAATGGGAAAGCACGTCTGACATAGTTTGCATAAACATTAAGAACAACATTAAAAGTATATTTGATGTCATTAAAGGGAAATCTGCACCACCTCCAGTCTTCTGTCCAGTTTTTGTATTCACTGTTTTATCCTGATATTAAGGACATAGGATATGAAAACACACTAATAGTTCTAAGAACAAATAACAGCAACAGAGATTTTACATTAAATGTTTCTTAAATTTATTAATGGAGATGCATATATGCACATAGAAAAATCATTGCTGATCCTTTCGCAGTCTCAGATGTTCTTCATTCATAATAAAACTGCATAAGTGAACAGCTGTAAATCAACAAAAAACGTTGTTGGATCAATATAGTGATTAAGTCCCATGTTATGTTTGACAATTATCGAATCATAAGTTATGTTCTTCTAAAGCTGTGAGAAAGAAGTTGTTTAAAACACAGGTACAAACCTCAGGCTGAATTAAAATGCAATCATTTCAATCACAGAGACGTGAGTAATTCATCTCCCTGATTTTTAAGGATGGTTAATCACGCCTGGGTTGAGATTCTAATCATGTGCATGAACAACGTGGGACACAGAATATTTGGATCCGGACAATCAAAGGTCCTGAAATCCTGAATTCGCTCACACACACATTTGTAGTTTGTGAAATAAAATCTTCTTTCATGTTGGCTCTCTCAGTTGCAGTAAGCGACTGCTCATAAACTGAGCATCATTTGTGGGAAAACAGGTTCTCACTTCAGCAGATGTATGTTGCATCCGCTCATAGTGTGTGTAAATGGTGGCAGGTGTTGGACTGTGTGGGCAGGTTATCAGCCATGAACAACCGTTAGGAATTAGTGCCATTAGAGTTTTGTTCCGCTTCTCCAGTAAACTCCACATATGCTGCACTTCCCGTGTAGGTAGTAGTTAAGTGTTATAACATATTACACTCAAGATTAAAACCTTCAGTGACTATTTGTCTCAGAGCCGAGGAGCCACCGAAACCTCCTGCTGGTGAAATGTGAAAATTACAAATATTACAGTCTTTGCAGAGTGAGGTGCATCCTCGGCCGGCATTCAGTGCCTAAATCAAACATATTGTTATACCCCTCGTGCACGTCCTGTTGAAATGATTGTACATCCGCACATCTGTTCTCTTTTATTTAAGCCTGCATACATCTCAGTGCAATAAATGTATTCACAGGAGGATTTATATATGATCTCTGTAACCCGGATCCCACAGTTTGTACAGTGTGATATAACTCCGGTGGCCCAGTGCTTCAAATTATATGAGGACAATTTCCCCTTTTCATTTAATTTAGAAGCACAGCTGTCCACTCCTACTGGTGCTATATGGTCGTACTGTGGCTTACACAATATCTCGCAGCCTGGAGAGAGGGGGATTTTATCAAAAGCTCTGTGTGCTCACTATCCTACTGAAGGATTTTTATCAATATATGGCTGGCTGTTGCTTCTGGTTTGACCCTTGTTTTTTTTTTAAGCTTTTTATTCTTGTTTCTTTATAATGTAACATCCCGGTTGGAAACTTGACCTAAAGTGAGTGTGACATATTGGCAAAAATAGAGAAACTACCTCAGGCCATCCAGCAGTTCAGGCATGTTCTTCAATAATAACCGTCAATGTCATGTGGCACAAAATGCTGTCGATGATAAGTGGATTATTTAAAGTTTATTTTACCTGTATATCATTTGGATATATTAATATTCTGCTACTTCAAAATTCATCTCCACTCCGAGTCATAGGAAAATAATGTACTTATGACTCAACTGCATTCACCTGTAAAGTTCGCTACTTAGCAGATTAGGATTTTACATATAAATATATTATGGGTTTAAAAAATATAATGTGCTGTTACATTGATAGATTCAACTATGACAGTAATAATGTCTTCCTCAACCAACAATAGTAAATGCTACCTGCATACAAATGCATCTGCAATAACAAACCCAACAACTGTGAGTGGCGTTAAGTATGTACTGTTACATATTTTTTATTTAAATTACATTTTCACAGCAGGACTTTTATTTACAAGGGGACATTTGTATTTTAGCAATTTTACTACTAAGTAAAATAACATGGATAAGAATACATTTAAGTTTTTCTCCTCTGAAAATGTCTGTGTTGCTCCACATTTAACAATGTGTTTTAATTCAAGAAGAAACTCAATTTAATTCGATCTTTATAGAAAATGACTTCTGCTCAAGATAATCCAGAATAAGCACTGTGCAACAGGTCAACTTCAATATTGATTTCAGATCTATATAATTGGTCTTAGACGGATAGGTCTCTTCATAATAAATAGGACCTATGTTTCCCTCAGAGATTAATAATGTATAATTAAAAACATGTATGAGCCTGGTTTACACATTGCAAATCAATTATTAAATGTTATATATTACCTTCACTTATAAGTGAAGTAAAAAAAAAGGAATGTCATGCTCCATAATGAATGACAAAACATTTTTATTTTTCCACCAACTTTATTATACAAATTCTGTGTAAGTCACTGTCGTATCCAAGGGGATCAAATGCATCAAGCAATAACAAAAGGGTTGTTTTGTAATTTATATGAAATTAAATCCATGAATTTCCTTACCGGACATTGTCCCAGATCGTACAATTCACTGTAAGCAATGCTTTACATTTCAGGTGGCCATGAACCATCCCCACTCTAAATGAATCCATCGTGGTAAAAACACACACCATATTCATTCATTTCTTTCTGATCTCGCCTGTGTATTAGTTCTCAGTTGTGAAAAAGAAGTCACCCCTGTAGCCATGTAGGAGGCTACAACAATAGAAAGACAACAAAAATGCTATGAGTTTGGCACTGTACAATTCAATAAATACTAACACATAGTTTGCGGAATCCTCAAATTAATGTCGAAGAGATCACTCAAAATATTCTGATTGTACTAGCTATACAAAATACGATACTTGCACAAATTAGATTAACCATTTATAAAAGTGTGACGATGAGTCTCGATGGATATGGCTTGTGAGATATTACAGACTTTGCTACAGACCTTTTTGTGGCTCTATTAAAAAATCTAAAACTACTTTATGTCATCTGTCCTAATTCCCTGAAAAAGACACTGCGCTCAAAGGTTTCCGTCAGCCCTCAGGTTTTTCTCCCAAGGTTTATAGTAAACATTCAACCGAACACACATACATTATGGCATCAAGGTTTTTTCTGTGTGAACAACCCATAGCAAGTGGATGGGTCAGGCTGCTGCAGAGGAGACAAGGGACTGTCTCTCCCCTGGTAGCGTTACTAACGTCCGGCCTGTCCCACACGCCTCCGCCCCTCACAGGCTGTTAAAACACCGTCATACGTTCAGAAGGCTGCAGATTATTTTAATCGATGTGTTTTGTAACCAGTGTGGAAACCGATGAGTTATCACTTGAGATCAAGGAGTCATAAGGCCGATGTCTAGACACAGTACATACAGCTGGAGAAACTGGCCATAGAAGCATGGGTGACCTTAAAATCCGGGCATACTGTAAAATGCCTCTCAATGAAATGGAGCTGGCATGCATCAAGATTTAGAAGGTGTTTTTTTTTTTACTTGAATTTATGACCAGATGTATGAAAAACTAGTCATGAGAACGCTAGTTATATCTAAAAACAATAAACACTTAAATCCCACCAAGTAAAAGAACATCACACCATAAGATAATTGTTAATAATAACCATAACAGTTATAATAATTATTAATAATAACACTCCATCATATTCAGAACAACTACATTTAGCACTGTGTATAGGAAGATTGTCCGAATGAAGTCTGTCTTTGTGTAGATCAGCGTTTAAATCTCTGGATCCCTCCACACGACTCAACAAAAACCGAGCAGGGACACGTTCCTCCATTGATCTGTGTAATTCCCTCTGACTTCTGTCGATTAAAGAAAACTCCTCCGCTCTCAGTGCCACCTCTCGACGCGCTGATCACTCACACCTCCAGCCGTGCTCGTACAGAATGTAAACCTCAAGGACGCGATACAAAGCAGGTCTTCGTATCTGGTGCAAATATCAGGGGGGTAGATTTGTGCAAAGTTTTGTCTCCGTCTCTCTTTGAACTGTGCTTTGATTGCTCTTGTTTTTAGTACACATTAATACTCAATACATCATGACGATATCAACACGAAATCAAGAGAAAGAGATAGCATCTTATATGGACCACAGATATCACATACTACAGTATATAGGATAGGATAGCCCTTAGTATTGATAAGCGTCGTTATTGATGTTTTTTTTGTGTTATTTTTTTAACTCTTTTCTCGTTTTAAACTCGTACTGGCTGAAGTGCGTTATGATACAGCGAGGTCCTCGTCTGGAGGAATGGGAGGGGCTTCCTAACCACCCGAGGGTCTCATGGCTGCAGGAGCCACGCAGGAGGAGACGGCCTCGGCTCGCCCTCTCTCCTGACTCAGAGGTTTGTTTGTGTGGTTTTCTCTCGGCTCGCTCAGAAGCCGATCCGTTGACTGTAAAAAATATCACTGACTCGTATAATTTGTCACCTGGCGAGAAGAATAAAATGGTGATTGTCAGACCAGCTTCTTCTGTGGTATTCTCTTTGTATCTCCATAAATGGCTTTGAAGGACAGTTGTGTAAGTGCAACCCCTGCATCATGGTCTATTCACTTGTGCTCTGTGGAAAAAACCTTTGCTCCTCAACCTACATTTAAGCAAGTTGCCCTTTTATTGGTAAACTGAACACGTCATTCTGTTTTGTAATCTCTTGACTCGTGTGTGTTAATGTCAAGATTTTGTATGAATAGGAATATTCTGTCTGATGGCTCTTTATCATTTGGTAGCCCACTGGTCTTACAGGTTGGGAAACACTGATGGGAAAACTTACCCATAACGTAGTGTAACATCATCTTACACTTGGGCAGTGTAACAGTGATCAGAGTGTGAGGTCCTCTGGGGGTTTGTTTTAAGGTCACATGGAAAACTAGGCAACCCAGGCGTCAGATTGGTAGTGTCGGTACGTCTGCAGTTCAGATCGGGCGCAGAGTCCCGCCAGTGGCGTCAGGCTGCTGGGTCCCAGTCGGTAAACACCCGCCACCTTGTCCGCTTCTTTACAGAGGAAGCAACTTAAAAGCAGTTCTGTCTTCCTGTGTCCGGACGAGGTTGGTTGAGCAGAGTCTCAGATCTCAAAAAAAAAGAAGGAAAAAGAACCTCACCAGGCACACGGTTCGTTCCGACTCATCTGGTCCATGAGGCTCTTTACCTGTGAGATTCAGTTTAAAAGAAAATCGTAGATGGCGAGGGCTGGGCGGGTTGACAGTCAAGCAGTTGATTGGTTCAATTCCCGATGAATATCTGTGACACAATATTTCCACGTGGTCCTCCTCTTCATCAACCTCTTTTTTTATGTCATCTGGTTCCCTATCTAATATGGCTCCTGAGTACTTCTTGAAAAACATATATATATTTATATATATATATATATATAATCAAAGCATGAACGACACCTCTATTGGTTTTGTTTCTCCCTTCTCGTCAGTCTCTCTACAAGTAATGGCACCGCTGTATATGGCAATATGGCAAATTCTGTTACAAAATATGGCTGATGTAGGCTATCACATAATTAGAACAGATATTCCCCAGCTATAATTTTAATTAAGTAATCATATTTAAGCTATTTAATTACAAGATAACACTAATTTGAATAGCCTAAACACATTATACTATTACTATACTTTATACTTCTAGTTGTTTTTCTTGTTGTCGTATATCTAGTAGTTAAATGCAGGAAGGTGATCTATTCCCATGCCTTACACGAGGGGTAAACTCCACATTAGTCCCGCCCCCTCACACCGTCACCTCGTTTTTACTCCCTGTTCTGATCCCCTGACTGCCTCCCCCACTTCCTCCTGACCCCCCGCCGCCCCCACCCGGGATGAAATGTAGCTGCTCGATGGTGTTCTGCCTTTTCGCTGCAAACGCCATCCTCCTGGCGCTGTGGCCCCCTAGTGTTCCCGTTCCCATGACCACCCCCGCCCCGGGCGTCTCCCCTGCCCAGCCCATGCCCCCGCTCATGTGGCCCGTCATCGGCGCGTTCCTCTCCTGCTCCCTTCCGGACGTGGGGTGAGAGTTCATCTTGATCATGTGGTGCCGGTCCAGGGAGGGTGTGGCGCAGACGTTCTGCTGGGACTGGGCCTTCTGCTGGCGAGGCAGCGTGGGGACGTTGCCCCCTGTGTGGGCGTATGGATCCCCAACACCCATACCACCAACCCCCATCCTGTCTTCCAGGTGGTCTGGTGACATGAGCAGCCGCTCCTGTCTATCCTGTCGCTCCTGCCGGTCCTGGGCCTTGCGGGTGAGGGTCTGTGTGTTTGAGTTCTTATTGGAGGCCACCATGGCTTTGTAATACTGGTGTTGCTGGTTCTTGGACAGCCGGGACAGAGTCCCTGTGTTACCAGGGACGTCCCCCATGTTGAGCAGCTGATCACTGGACTTTACTTTTCTTGGGTGTTTGGACAGAGTGTCGTAGTTGGAGTTGATGTACTGTGGTTCCGGGGGATCCAAGGGGTAAGGATTGGGGGTAGGTGAGGCAGGCATACCAGATGGCTGCGGTGGGATCCATGGGCGAGCTGCGTGCCTGGGGAGGGTTCCTCTTCCACCTAGGGTGTAGTCTCCCCCCCAGTGGAGGTGATGCTGGGAAGACTGGAGGGCCGGCTGGGCTGTGTGAGGCCGGCGCTTGGTGGTGCAGTAACCAGACGAGTACTCATCAAGACCTTTTTCTGGAAACCAAACAAAACCAGGGTAAATAGAATCATCAGATAATTTGGGAATCCTGCACTTTGTGCCACAGTGTCACCGTTCTCCAGTGCTC
This sequence comes from Platichthys flesus, assembly GCF_949316205.1. Taxonomy (NCBI): domain Eukaryota; kingdom Metazoa; phylum Chordata; class Actinopteri; order Pleuronectiformes; family Pleuronectidae; genus Platichthys; species Platichthys flesus. The sequence continues at coordinate 17,346,289 of NC_084955.1, read as the reverse complement.
ATCCGACAACACTGTCAAGGGAGCTAGGGGCAGACATGCTGGAACATTTGTCCTTGTTTCTCAAAATGAAGGAACTCACCGAGGCGTTTGAGCGAGGAGTATCTGTTGAGCTCTGGCTTGGTGGCGCTCTCATAGGAGGGAGGCAGCTGAGCCAGGTTGTGCAGGGAGTGGTGGAAGGACGGCTGGGATTTGGTGTTGTTGTGTTTACTGGAGAGCAGGGTGCCCCCAGCTGCCAGCTGAGCATTGTTCATCCGCGGGGTGCGCTCTACGGAGACCACAGGGAGAAAACCGCTGTGTGTTAAATGAGCTTCGCCCCCTCTGGATATAGCGCCCTGCACGTAGCAGCATGTGTGAATCTGCTAACATTTATTGGAAAAACACAGATTTTAACTCTCGCTTTCAAATCTTACACAAGCGACCAAAGCTAAGATAATCGTGATTACTGTTGGGATGAATGAGAGCTTAAGACGAACCTGAATTAAAGTAAATGAAGCATTGTGGTGATAACATGTCATTTATTCAGGTGCCAGGCTTTCAGCAGCTGCCTTACCGATGGTTGCGGTGTGTTTGGGACTGGAGCCTGACGATTGGATGAAATTGTGCTGCAAATTGCCCACTGCAAGAAGAGAAGAACAGAAGGTAATCAGCTCGCAAAATGGATGTCAGGCAGTTTCAAGCTAATATGCCTTAAAGATTACGGCAGTTATGCTTTCGCCTGTATCACCTTACCTACATATGATAATATAAGGCTTATATTTAATAAACATTTCTGCCTCCTAACCTTATACTTGAATTCTGGTGTGGAGAGTTAAGAGAAATACTGAGGATACAGATCTCTATTTATTACACACCACCTTCGAGGATACTTATTTTCCTTGTCTCAAAAATATGAAGAAGAGACAAACACACACACAAATTCCTCTGCATACAAAGGATGCAGTGACAAAAGCTCTGATTGTGTGTCAAATTGTGCTATTCACTGTGCTGTATGCTGTGAAAAGCCCTGCACCCTCACATCTGTTGTCCTTGGTGGGAAGTCCTGGGGCATAAAGATTTTTTGGAGCTCTCCCCAGCGTCCCATGTCCGTCCCCCACAGTCAGAGCCACGCTGTTGTTCCTCTCATCCTGCTGAACCGGACTGGACTGGTGCCGCAACATGTCAACCAGGGCTCTGGTGGTGAAACAAACAAAGACAAGAAGGAAACGTGAGATTAAACTTGACAATAATTGCCTGGATGTGATATCAAATCAGTTTCTACCAACATTATGAAACCATTGTAATTTATGATTTAAGACTAGGATCATTTTGTGGTTGATTAGTTTTTTCCAATATCTTATTTTGGACATGAGATCGTTTTTTATTTGATCGGCGAAAGCTCATTCATATTCATGAGAGGATAAATGCAAAATAATAAAGATTTTTTTTATATTAAAGTATTAAAATAAATAAAGTCTTTGTTATTTTAATTATTTTATTTTCTAAACATCCATCTTCATTTTTCCAATAAAGTAATGCATTTGATTTATACAGGAATCAGCCGTTATCTTTTTTTACAATTAACCTGCTCGTATTCTGAAATATGAATTTGTCTAAAAATATTTATAATAATATTATTTTAGTGATTCAAAGAATAGTCCACCACTACATATTGTTCTACTGTCATGGTCCTCCACCGGCCAATAAAAAAGGAATTTACATACGTACAAAAATGCTCACATATATAAGATAACAAGCCCAGAGGAAATGAAAACAGCAGCAGCCCCTCAATGAAGATCAAATATGTTTTAACTGATGACTAACAACATGATTCTGAGCCCAGAATGAATCTAGTCCATTTATGGAGACTTAAAGACCTAATTTCATTACAGTATTCACGTATGGAATGAAAGAAACCTCACCTGGGCATGTTGAGGTCCCTCTGGTTGGCCTCCTGTTGCACCTTGTTGAAGACCACCTTGATGCCCACAGCGACCGCCACCATGAACACGATCACGCCGCCGATGACGAAGCCGGTGTTGTGGCTCTGTTGCTTCAGCGGATCGAAGTCTGGGTCGGGTAGCTCATCTGATAAATCCATGGTGTCTGTCTGTGGCTTGGCCCAGTCTGGAGAGTCATAGTTTCGACAGCTGGCCTGGTCCAGTTGTCGGGTACGCTCTGGACAGCAGAACCGGTAGTGGCAGGTTCCACAGCAGACCACGAAGCTGTCCTTGGAGCAGTTGAAGGCGGTGTCAAAGTGTCCCATCACGTCGTAATACCCCCGACATACATCCATCCATCCATCCATCAGCTGTGGTCGAGGGTGCGGTATCAGGGCTGCGCCTAAGGGAGGAGCAAGGGCGTTCTTCGCTGTAGTCACAGTCTTGGGTAACATGACCTGGGGCAGGGGCCTTGGAGGCGCCTCGAGAACTCCCTCTGAGGTCTCTGGAAATGTCTCAGCCGTTTTGGTCCTGCCTTGGAGAGCAGCTGGCCTGAGATTGGCCTGGATGGCGAGGAGCAGGAGCGAGGGGCTGGGGCCCCTCATGGGCTCCTCTGTGAACGGCCTGCCTGAGGGGTCTGTGTGCTCAGGAGGGAAGGACGGAGAGGTCTCCGCAACAGTGGTAATTGGGGCAGTAAGGAGGGAGAGCAGGGAGACAGCGAGGACTCGGAGATTGGTGGTGGGCGTCATTTTTACATGACTAAGAGATCTATTTTCTGTTGTTGAGTCAATGCAGTTACAACGCTGTATCCGCTTGTGCAGCTTAACCCACTAGAATGCCATGTGAAATATTCAGGAAGCATGCACAACCTTCTGAATATTGATAGCGTATCAGTAGTTTCATTCAGTGAGGTTCCGATGAGAAATTTGAAAAAAAGGTGGTTTTGTTTTGGGTGTTTATATTATGTAATAGGAGAATAGGCCAGGAACAGTACAAAATGGAACACTATCAAAATCAGTTCGTAGGAACAGTTGAATTAAAACTGTTTTAATTTACAGCTGGAAAGGAACTGTGTAATGACTTCATCAGGAGCACCTCTCGAGTCCACAGCACTAAAATGGATGCAGCTCTGTAAAGACGACAAGCTGAAGACAAAACTCGTCATGCTTTTAGTCTGTAACGTCTTCTTCTGCACGTCCCACTGAGCAACACGACATGTGTCTGACGCTCTGTGCTGAATGGAAATATATCTTGTGAGCACAAAGCCCAGTAGAAATCACTAGCAAGTATTTTTTAATAAAATATGGCAGTCCCATACATTCCTGGGCTGACTGTGGCACTTCCACAATAGTCTATGGCCGATGCTTTGTCAAATGTAAACAGTTATCTATTTTGTTCACTCCTCGATGACTATTTCAGTTCGGCACTGCATACATTCAGAATTGGCACTTGTTTAAGATGTGAGAGATTATTTTCTGGAAAAAA